>NW_016107790.1:240902-256462 GCF_001604975.1 Cebus imitator | reverse complement strand
CTGTGAAATGTGGAGAGAGACGGAGGATGTGACCCAGACCCTCTGAGGGCTTCAGTTCAGGGAGGGAGGCAAGAACTGAACCTGCGGGACACATGGAGGCCAACTGAGGAGAGCATCACATCTTAAGGATCCAGACTGTGTGTCACAATTCATGGTGGAGGAAGTCCACGAGGGAAACCGTCTAGCCCACAAGCAGATGTTCAGGTTCTGCCTGGTCCTGTTCCCTATGTTTAGATCTAAGTAGCATCTATAACAGGAGATGAGGGAAGGTCTCAGACCAGGTTCTGTAGAAGCAGATCCTGAGGTGAGGATTCATGGAAAATGGATGAAGAAATATTCACGGGAAAACAGGAGAGTGGGGAGAGGGGGCCGGAAGGTAAGAAGCTGAGCAGCAGCGCAGACGGGAACGTTCTGGAGACACTTACGGGCCCCACCAGAGTAGCCAGATCGGAGGCCAGCTTCCTGGAGATGCCATACCCCTGCAGCAGTCTGACTAAGGGTTGCCCAAGTGTTTCCAGTTCTCTCTGCAGGCAGGCAAAGCAAGTCCCATAAAGAGCTGTTCTCTGTCAGAGACCCAGGTGCTGGCTGCGGAGTATAGATGTACCCAAAAATGGTTTAGGACTCTGAGGGCACAGGGACGGGGCATTGGCAGCATGTGCCGTAGATGAGGATACCTGTTCTCAGCCTTACACAAGCAGACTGGGTGGGTTGTTATGAATGTGAATAATTCACCCTCATTTCTTGTGACCTCCTGACTATGCGAGGAGCAGGAGTTTCTTACTGACATCACATGGTATGATGCCATGTGTGGCTTATTGGCTGGCCCCCCAGGGGTTACGCTGGCCCACCAGAAACCATCTCTCCTATACGTGGTTATTTTCCATACTTCTGACGCAAATTTTTATGCCTTCAGACCTATAGATACATAAATATCCTTCTTGGAAATAGTTTGTAATTTGTTGTTGTTTGTTTTTGTTTTTTAAACAAGTCTTGCTCTGTCGCCCAGGCTGAAGTGCAATGGCGTGATCTCGGCTCACTGCAACCTCTGCCTCCTGGGTTTAACTGATTCTCCTGCCTCAGCTTCCCGAGCAGCTGGGATTACAGGTGCCTGCCACCACTCCCAGGTAATTTTTGTATTTTTAGAAGAGATGGGGTTTCACCATGTTGGCCAGGCTGGTCTCAAACTTCTGACCTCAAGTGATCTACACACCTCAGCCTCCCAAAGTGCTGGGATTACAGGCATGAGCCACCATGCCTGACCATATCTCTGTTTCTATTGTTATTAGTCCTGAATTCCTTGAAGGGTAAGTAATGAATAGGATAGAGGACGCTGAGAGCTGTGGGTCTAGGAGACCAGGGAATGTGAAGATCTGAAAGAGAATCTCCTAACCAGGGCGGGGCACAGCAGCACACACCCTCACCACCCAGGCTAGTAGTTCGTCAAGTGCTTACTGAAATCCACGTGAGCATCTGAGTGCATAAGGCACTTTCCCACCTCCACCCTTTCTGTGCCGTAGTCAGCATCATCGCCCCTCCATGTCCGGTAGGTTGCACAGGCCCTGCCGGTGAAGCCTAACAGGGTTGGACATGTAAATTACTTCGAGCTAGCAGATCACAAGCGATTTCAGAAATGAAGCACCCTGTGGTTGCCAGGAGGCTGCCATTTAGCATGAAGCGCCTACCAGTGACAAACCACTAAGAATTCCACGTGTCTGCTATTCTGAGCATGCAGCAGCTAGAGTAATGGCTTCAAAACCAGAATAACAGGGCAGGGCCATATGGAATCAGATATTTTAAAAACTGTGGATCGAGACCTCAGGAGGTAGATCATGACAAGGTCTAATTTGAACTACTGAAATAAGGAGGAAATCAACTTCTTTTAAAAGATTTTTTTTCTCAGGTATATTTCATTTAGCTTGAGAATCAATAAACCATAAAAATAATTACTGTAAGAGAAAAAGTTATCAACCCAAAGAGCAAAAGAAAATGAACAACAGAAAAGGAAAAGCTGATATTTTAGCTACAGTTTCCCACTAGCCCATTTAAACTTCTGGGTTGTAGCTGGTCTTCAATATTCTGGGGAATTACTTCTATTTCTCATGGAAGATGGTTTAATGAAGGTATGAAAGGCTCCAGGGAAAGCTCTGCTCAGGTTTTTTAGAGAGACAAAAAGAGATTGGCGTAAGAACCAAGACTTCATATTTCACAAGGATTATGATGCTTTTACAAAATAAATATCATTCTAGAAGCAGAGATAAAAAGCAATAAATATAGCAATATAGCTACTGAAGTTTGACTGAGCTAAAGGAACAATATGATTAAGGATTATTTAATTTAACAAACTGCCTTTGAGGAAAACAATATTGGGTGAGTGCTGGAGAAATTGACCCAGCTATGATACCATTTGACTTCAAAATTGTTTACATGCCATGTGAAAAACCCAGCACAGAGGCGAGGAGAAAGCCCTGTGACCCTTAAAGCATTTCCCCATGAGCCATTTAACAGAAGAACCTCCTTGCAAAAGAGCGTTTCTAAGGGGACACAGCTCCCCTGCCCGTGGTCTGGAGGAGGAAATGTGAAATCTTGTTTTCCCTGCGGAGCTGCTTCCACTCAGACACCACCATGCTCTGCAATCCGCGGCCCTGCCCCCAGCCTCTGTCCCTCCTCCACCTCCTGCTGCCTCCTTCCCAGCAAGAATTCCATGTTTTCACATATAACCTGAACGTGAAAAACAAAACAAAACAAAAACGTGTTTTTCCTGTGCCCTCACAACAATCATCAACACAGAAGGCTTCTGTGACCAAATGTGTGGGGGTTTCCTCCCCACACCAAGCAGTGGACACCAGCTGGGCATCCTCCAGCTCCATTCCCACAGGGTGAGGGCTCAGTCTCACAAGGCTGGCACCCCGCCTTCCCACAAGGGCCAAAAGTTCCAGCCTCTGGATCTGCTGACCAGCCGGCCTCAAGCTGGGGTTTCCACAGCCCCTTCTTCGAGTTTGATTAATTTGCTAGCATAGCTCACAGAGCTCAGGAAAACACAAATATTGACTGGATTGTGGTAAAGGATATTGCAGAGGATACAGATGAAGGGAAGCATGGGGTGAGGTGTGGGAAGTGACACAGAGCTTCCATGCCCGCCCTGGGCACGCCACATTCCAGGAACCCCCAGCTTCCAAGAAGCTTTCTGAACGTAGGCCTTCGGGGTGTTTGTGGAAGCTTCATTACCAAGCATTACAATGCTTGATCAAACCACTGCCGTTGGAGATCAACTTAACCTTCATCCCCTCTCCTATCCCTGGAGATGAGACAGTGGCTGAAAGTCCCTGTCCTCTAATCCTGTTTTGGTCTTTCCTGTGACCAGGGACTGTCAGCCGTCAATCAGCTCATTAGCATGAGACACATCACTTTGGAGATTCTAAGGATTTTTGGAGTTGTATGCCAGGAAATAGGGTTACAGAGAAGATATATGTTTCATAATACATCACATAACACCTCCTTTGCGTATTCCTCAATTCTCTTGCCTGGTCTCTCTCAGGGCATTCCCCAGACTCGGCCCCACCCGCTGCTGAAGCCCGCTTCCCCTGGGCTGGGCCTGCGCCAGGCAGACAGAGACGAAGACCACAGTCTCCTTAAGGGATTCCCGGCTGCCAGCCTCCAGGGGTCCGGCTCCCCTTTCTTAGTCCATCCACACACCTCTTCAGATCCATCTTTGAGAAACTTGTTTTTAAAATTACATTTTTATATGTGTGGGAGTGAAGGAAAGTTTGGGGAACTAACGCTGACTACTTTGGTATTTCCTTTCTTCTTCTCTCTCATCCTATCCTCTTTCATTTCATTAAAATGCTCTGACAGCAGCTTTTCTAAATTGCTCTCACAACCCACTAACGGGCTTTGAAAATAACATCCCCACTCTGACCCCTCCCTTCTCAAGCCTGCTACCTCCTTCTGCCCTCCTCACTTTCTTGTTTTTTTGAGACAGGACTTTGCTCTGTTGCACAGAAACTAGAACTAATCTGCAGAACTTCCATGACTCCCAAACACTACCAAGCCACCTGCATGCCAGCCACAGGCTCCAGCTCCCACCTGCTTCCGTGGATAGAACAGATGCACGCTCTCCCGTGTGCAGACCACCCAGGCTTCTGTCAGTACTCAGGGGCATTACTGCAGCAGTTGTCCTGCTCTTTGCTGGGACACCAGTGTCTCACTCCGTCTCCTGGGTCATTTCCATCCAGGTGCATTCATACCATAGCATGGCCCATCTTGAGAGAACCTTCTCTTGACTCCATATTTACTTCTAGCTCCCACCTCTTTCTCAGCTTCATTTTACAAAGAACTCTTCACAAGCACGTTGGTGCTCACTGTCCCCAAGTCCCTTCCTCTGCTTCTTCCATTGGACTACTCTAGCCAGGATGCTGCCCCGTGAACTGATTTTGTCAAAGTCCCCGATGACCCCCCCATTTTCAAATCCAGGGGTCACTCTTTGATCCCCATAGGATTCGATTTTCCAAAAGCATCTGACATTAAACCAAGGGTGGGGCACTTCTGAATGCAGAGCCCTGTGTGACTGAACAGTTTGGGTGCCATGAAGCCAGCCCTGGAGCCATGCTGATCTTGGGTTTCATGTCACAAGAGACACACGCTCCCACTGACAATCACTCCAAGATCCCAGCAGCTAAGGGTGCTGACACCACCTGAGCCAGGTCCTCTGTTCAGGACTTCACATTGGCTGGCCTCACCTCAGAACCCTGAGCAGCCTGTGAGATGATCACTTCATGCACCATCCCCGTGCTATGTAAGAAGTCACCTTATGGGTTTTTTTCCCCCGAATTACAGAAACTGAGGCACAGAGAGATGGAGTGATTTGTCTGTAGTCACAAAGCTTGAAAGTAGAGCAGCCACAGTTCATTCCCGGTCTGTCAAACACCAGGACCTACACTTGTAGCAATGACTGTGTAATAACCTCAGAATGTCTCTGCGTAGAAATACAGGCTTGCATGAATTCTCTAGGGTTGCTGTAACAAAGTACCACAAACTGGGTGGCTCAAAACAGAAATTTATTGTCTCGCAGTTTTGGAGGTCAGAAGTCACAAATCAAAGTGTCGGTAGGGCTGTGCTCCCTCTGACGGTGCTGGGGAAGGAGATGTTCAGGCCTCTCTCCCGGCCTATGAAAGCCTCAGGCATTCCTTGGCTTGTGGATGCATCCCTGCAGTCCTTCATGTTCACTGACATTCTTCCTTAGTGTCCTCACATCGTCCTCCAGGTTTCCCCTTTCCTGTTGGATCGGGCTCATCTGGTGACCTCATCTTACTTAGTTAAATCTGCATAGACCCTATTTCCAAATAAGGTAACATCCTATGGTACTAGGGGTGACTCCAACATATCTCTTTGTGGGGACACAATTCAACCCATCACTAGGTGTAAAATTAGAAACTGATCAAATATCCAGGAAGCGTAACCAGTGCACACAATCAGGAAACAGAGTCAGGATTCCCATCAGTCAATAGTTAATTCCTGGTCAAAGTGCCTGGTGTGAGCTGCCTCCATCCTGCCTTGTTCTGCTGTTGTTGGGGAGGCCTGAGCACCTTCTGAGGGGGTGAAAGCAGAGAATGGGAGCTGAAGGTTTAAAGAAAGGGCCAAGCGAGGTGGGTGGTTCCTGAGCTTTGATTTGGTGGCGTGTTGTCTATTAGACCACCCTGGCTGGTTTTTGTGATCGTCTCTCGATGGTCCTGCTGGGTGTCAGGTACATCTCTCTGGAGGTGTTGATGCTTAATGAACTGCAGCCTCTCCTTCCTGCTGGCTGAGGTACATGAGAGGCCAAACGTGTTTGGGAGACACACAGCACAATTTCAAAATGCCTAATAATACAGTGATTCTGGTTACGATCTCTATTAAAATCACATCATGGATCGTGAAAATAAAAATAATTATATTTTTGGCCGGGCGCGGTGGCTCAAGCCTGTAATCCCAGCACTTTGGGAGGCCGAGGCGGGTGGATCACGAGGTCAAGAGATCGAGACCAACCTGGTCAACATGGTGAAACCCCGTCTCTACTAAAAATACAAAAAATTAGCTGGGCATGGTGGCGCGTGCCTGTAATCCCAGCTACTCAGGAGGCTGAGGCAGGAGAATTGCCTGAACCCAGGAGGCGGAGGTTGCGGTGAGCCGAGATCGCGCCATTGCACTCCAGCCTGGGTAACATGAGTGAAACTCCGTCTCAAAAAATAATAATAATTATTATATTTTTATAGACATAAATATGTTTATATACATATCTATATTAGATACATATAATAAAGATAAAAGGAATAAGTTTAGCTTCATATAAAATTTGCCATTGTGCCTTGATTTGCCCCCAACCAGCACCAGTTCCCATGACCTTTGGAGCTTCCTGCGTTCTAACCCTGAGCTTCTGTCCCATGGACAACTGTATTTACGGGCTACCAAGCAGCTACCATAGGCAGGGGGCGGAGCCCTGTATAGGCTGCTCTCTTTTATCTCACAGAAAATCTTTAAAGACAGAGCTCAGGTTTCAGAACTGAACTTACATAATGCATCTACAATGACATGTATACGAATGTATCTCCCCTCTTACCCCAAGCAGTTGCATACAGACTTAACACAACCCAACTCTGATTTATGTCTCCAAAGGACTGGGCACATTGTATTTTTCTTACAGTAGCGTATGATAGAAGCAGTATTTTTGCAACTAGAGAAGAAGCGGGAAAAAGATCAAGAGCCAGAGACCACAGAGAGGAATTCCAAGAGGAATTTTTCATCAGAAAAAGCCATGAGTCTCCCTTGTCTTCTGCCACTGGGGCATGTGAAGAAATTGAACATAGCTTGAAAAAATTATTCATCTTCTAGAAAAGGGACACAAGGGAGTGAGATCCATGCATTTGCTCATCAGATCGCTATTGAGTACCAATTATGTTGTCAGGCATGGAACAGGCAGGGTACCCGCTTTTGTACTTCCCTGAATCTCCATGGCCATTGTCCCATTCCAAGCCATTGTTCTCTCTTGTGAATAGGATGATGTAATAGGATTTGGTGTTAACAAAGTTCACCCTGACTGCTGATCCCAGACAGGAATTCAGTGGAACAAGAGTGGCCTCAGTGAGATCAGATGGAAGACTGTCATCATTCAGAGCGTGGTCCTGGGCTACAGGAGAGAATTGGAGGCAAAGTTTGGAGCATGAGCCAGTGAAGTTGAGATGAGTTAGATGTGAGGCGCACGGAAGAGTCGAGGATGGCCCGTTGCTCGTCACCCACGTCCATGGAGGCATTATTTAAGGAGATGATCAATCTGGGAGGAAAAGAAGGCAAAGCAATAAAGAGTTCCACTTGGTATGTGTTAAGTTTGATGAGCCTGTGAAAACGCAAGGAGGTCCTAAGGATCTGGGAGTCTGGAGCTTGAAAGAGAGCTTTGGGTTACAAACGCATTGTCAGCAGTTTTCAGTATACAGAGAGCCTAAGGAGGGTAAAATTGTCTAAGAAAAGGATATGGAGATGTTATCCTAGGGTCAACTCGTGTAACAGGATGGCAATAAGGGCAACATTTTATGTTGCTACCTATGGCTTCCAAAGTCTGTGAAAATGTGGCAATGCAAGGGTTGGCTGTTGGTTCATTTCGCTAAATTGCCTATCTTCCCTGCAAATGGAGCCCCCATTGTAAAGTCGGTATTTAGGATGTTAGGACCTGGCTCTCTCTACTGCAGAGGATTTCTGACTGGTGGAGGTATGCCTGCCCTTCTAATCTGGGGCTGAGGACACCACCTGATTTCACCAAGAGACTGTAGATAGACTGCTGAGACGTGAGATCACTAGTGAGCGTCATGAAAGCTAAGATTTATTAATACGTGTGGATCACCTGTATGCTTGCCACAGTCCATGTACTATTTATTGTATACGTACACCGGTCTTGAAAATGAGTATTCCTATCCATTTTACACTGGGAAAACAGAGGCTTAGAGAACACAAGCACTTGCTCAAGGTCATGTTAATCAGTGGTAGAACAGGTCTTGGACCGAGCTGTGTCCATTGACAGAGCCCAGACTCCTAAATGCCAAGCTGTACTGCTTTGCCAGCAGCCTAAGGAGCAGGTCTGCCCTGGGGCCCTCCGTTGCTTAGCTGGGTGTGGGTCTCACTGCAGTCAGGAGCCTCACCCTCCACAGGCTGTGAGAGCCTCCAGCTTTACTCCAGCTGAAACTGCAGAAAAAGACTCAGGCAATCTGGCTTTACGGTTTCCTTCTGAAATAGAAATACTAATACTGACAAATATTTTTGTGATGTTTATAGCTTATTGGAGACTTACCCAGGCGTTCTCTGGCCTCAATCTTTCATGTGCCCCGAAGACAACCATTAACTTCTTTTCATTTCTTTGCTTTGTAAACCAAAAATAAAATTCTAAGCCCCCCAGCCAACTGATGGTTCCCTCCCCTTGGCCAACGGCATTCTAAAGTTAACCAGAAAAACCACTTCAGGCCCTGATGGGAAGTGGGAGTCGGACATGCCTCCTTATATCCTCCTCCCTGTTGGAATTCCGGCACAGCTGACCAACATTAGCATCAACTCAGAAACTTTAAGACCTTAAGACTGATAGAACAGATTCTTTTTTTTTTTGATATGTCTTTTTTTTTTTTTTTTTTTTTTTTTTTTTTTTTTTTTTTTTTTTTTTTTTTTTTTTTTTTTTTTTTTTTTTGTTTTTTTATTGCATTTTAGGTTTTGGAGTACATGTGAAGGACAGATTCTTTAAGTCTGATGAGAAACATTTACAACCTTTTCTCTCTGAAGCTTGCTACCTGGAGGCTTTACTTGCATGACACAACTTTACTCTCCACAACCCTTTATTGATTCCAGGTCTTTAGATAATAACTCTTGCAACCAATTGCCAATCAGGAAATCTTCGAATCCAGCTGGGCGCCGGTAACTCACACCTGTAATCCCAGCACATTGGGAGGCTGAGGCAGGTGGATCACCTGAGGTCAGGAGTTCAAGACTATTCTGGCCAACATAGTGAAACCCCATCTCTACTAAAAATGCAAAAATTAGCCTGGCGTGGTGGCAGGTGCCTTTTGTCCCAGCTACTTGGGAGGCTGAGGTCAGAGAATTGCTTGAACCTCGGCTGCAGTGAGCCGAGGTCCCGCCACTGCACTCCAGCCTGGGCGACAGAGCGAGACTCTGTCTCAAAAAAAGAAAAAGAAAATCTTCGAATCTGCCCATGACCTGGATGCCCTTTCCCTTACACTTTTCCCACCTACCAGACGAAACCAATGTACATCTTACATGTATTGGTTATGTCTTCCATGTGTTTATTATGTCTTCCATGTATCGATGTCTTATGTCCCATTAGAATATGTAAAACCAAACTGTATCCTGACCACCTTGGGCACATGTTTTCAGGATCTCCTTGGGCTCTATCTCAAGCCATTGGTCACTCATATTTGTCTCAGAATAAGTCTCTTCAAATATTTTACAGAGTTCGACGCTTTTCATTGACAGATGAACTAGGAAAAGGAGTGAGGGAGGAAGGTGGAGGTGTTCAGGGGTGGGTCTGTCTAGGAAGGAATTGTTTTATCCTGGCTTTATCCTTCATCATTAATGGTAGAGTGCTGGTCTTTTTAAATGTAGGAGGTTTAGAAGAACTGTGTGCTCCGGGCCAAAGAACACAGGGAAGGACACAGGTGAAACCCTAGAAATCTCAGGGGGAGAGGCTCCAAGTCCCTGGATCTCTTTCCCTCTTCACCCCACCAGGCCCCTTCTGCTTCATGCTCATCTGCCCCAGTGGGGCTTTCGGAGCAGGGTCCCACCTACTGAGAAGCCTGGCGTGGGGTAGCCACAAGGTCTGTTACAAAGAAACTTGCTGTTTCAGAACCTCAGCTCCACATTCTTCCACATTTCCCCTCCATGCCAGGAGATTAAAATTCCACACTCCAGTTACTATAAAACTGCAACCATGGTATTTAATAGGCTTTTATAGTTGTTGATTAGACCTGACCTCCACATCGCCTCATGGTTCCAGGAAATGGCCATTTCAAACCAATCTTCAAGTAAACGGGGGCTCTCTTTCTGCTGAGAAGAGGCATTTACCATGATTTTCCTTATGTTAGTTTGTGTAGGGCTGTGGAGGCCCCACAGGGTCATGGGGTGTCCCTTATGCTGTGTTGAGGTGCAGGATCCAAGAAGTAAAGAGACAGGACATTGAAGAACTGGTGAAGAGCATCTGGACTTGGGGGCCACACCACCTGTGAGCGGAGATCCGCGGGCCCCAAATGCCCAAGAGCATCTGTATTTATTAGGTACAAGCAGGGGGCAGGGTCGTGAGTGAGATCATCATCTATAGGCTTAGTAATAGGGCATACATAATCACCTGAGTCACAAGCGAGGGGGCTACCCCATTATGTCACCTGGGCAGAGAGGTGGGCTGTGTGCAGCAGGGGGCCGTGCCGTGCACAGTAGTAGAGGGTCCTGTGCAGAAAAGGGATCCACCCTCATTAAGTCACTGAGGCAAGGAGGTGGGCTGTGTGCAACAGGTGTTGTGCATAACACTTCTTATCGGGAGCCGGAGACTTCAAAGGATTTCTAATAGAAGGATACTGTAAGCTTAATGCAGTGGGAACTGACAGACTTGTGCTTATCTCTTAAGATATTTATGGGAGGATTTTTTGAGCTAGCACAGAAGCGAGAAAAGACTGACAGGGTGTACAGCTGCCGTGACTGGTCACACCAGAGGGGTTCTTCTCCCTCCATTATTTCCAGGATCTCAGGCCTGAGGCCTACTTTCCACGGGAACTGGATGCAAAGTACTACAACTCCTGTATCAGGAGGAGAGGCACTTGCTCCAAGCCTGCCCTACAGCATATGCCCTTTCAGGCAGGGACGCCACCACCTGGATCCTTGGTTCTGGTCCTGGTCTGGCTGTTTTCCCAGGTACTGCTTCTGTTCTGTGACTGCTCTAGGCATTCCTCCTACTACAACCTACTGTATGGTTCTATAGAAGGGCTATATAAATCAGCAGTAAATGTATCAGTACAGCTCTGACTACAGTACCCATACCATTACATAGAAAAATTCTGTAGAACTAAGTAGATACAAGTATTAAGTATGATTATATAAACTAGATATATGTAAGCAGTAAGTTATACTTCAAGCACTAATTCTATAAACTAATACATGATTATATATGCAGGATGACATAAAGGAAACAGCTGAGCAATAACACTATAAACTAAGATATTCTTCAGGCACTGGTTGTTCCTGGGATCTGGACAGTTCTCCTCTTGGTGCCCATGGGGGTGTTACCCACAGTTTGTATTCATTTCTGGCTGAGAAGAGATCTTCCTTATAATAAACAGGGGATTTTCTGTTCACATGGAATTCTTAATTTCTCTGGTTTAGTTTTCGTTCCAGACGAATTGTGAAATGCGTGAATAAACATTCAAAACGCTGGCGTGGGGCAAAGGCTTGTTTTGTGGCCTGCCTGTTTTTTTAATTTCTCCATTTTAAAAAATCAAATGCCACTTTTTAAGGAGCAACTAAAATGTAATTGAGTTTTGGGATGCTTTGGATGTGTGGTTACAATCAGCCCATGCTGCAATCCGCAGTCTTACTGCTGTGTTCCAAATCGAAGGAAATCCAAAAAAGGCAAAAGGTGCTACAGAAGCTGTATTTTCAATGGAGGAAAAAAGCATGTCTTTGTTTGGTGTTCACCTGGATACATTTTCATTTGTTTGGGAAGGAAAAATCCAGTCCCCGGATACAGAAGAGCTAACTTTAGAAATGCAGAGGGCAGCCGGGCACGGTGGCTCAAGCCTGTAATCCCAGCACTTTGGGAGGCCGAGGCGGGTGGATCACGAGGTCAAGAGATCGAGACCATCCTGGTCAACATGGTGAAATCCCGTCTCTACTAAAACTACAAAAAATTAGCTGGGCATGGTGGTGTGTGCCTGTAATCCCAGCTACTCAGGAGGCTGAGGCAGGAGAATTGCCTGAACCCAGGAGGCGGAGGTTGCGGTGAGCCGAGATCGCGCCATTGCACTCCAGCCTGGGTAACAAGAGCGAAACTCTGTCTCAAAAAAAAAAAAAAGAAATAGAGTGTTAAGGGTTCAGACAAGATGGCGAATTCCAGTTGCATCAGCATTTACAAAGACTTCAGAATCTGAGATAACAAAAGACCTTAAAAATCACGGAATCATATCATCCAATTGTATAGAAGGAGACTCTAAATACTAGAAATGCCAAATTATGTGCCCAAGTCCTTGTGCTTAGAGCATGTATTATTCTGGGACCGTTAGCTGTGTGTGAGGCATTGTGGTGGGAGCTTTACTTACCGATGCTGGTTTTAGGGTCTTCACACAATTGTGTGGGGTAAGTGCCTTGATCCCCACTTTACAGATGGATAAGCAAAGGCTCTGGGAAGTTAAATGAACTGTTCCCAAGTCACAAACCTAGTAAGTAGTGCGAGAGCCAGGATTTGAAACCCGAAATGCTGACTGCAAAGACCAGCATAGACTTTCCATGACACATCCCAAACATGGGCTGATTCTTAGCTTGGAGCAGACGCTGGGCAGGGAAAACCCTGAGCTTCTTTGGGGCCGGGAACTGAGCCACACCAAGCAATGGGGCAGTGGGCTGGGGGCATTTGGGGGAAGGACATCTATTCCAAAGTTAGGGAACTTCTGGGAACTCAGAGGGCCCTGTGGGGTACAAAGAAGGAACCAAGGCCCAGAGACGCCACCTGAGTTGCCTTGCTTGTCTGGGACTGTATTCCTGGCCTCCCAACTGCTACAACACCTGGGGCTCCCCTTCTCCATTCCCTCACAGCCAAAAACCAGCATCGGAGCATCTGGGTCCTGATACAGAGTAGAGTTTGGACTGAGAACACCACTAAGTCAAAAGGTAGAAATGTCCATAAGGAAATTATATGTAACTTAAAAGAGAAAATAATGCCATGTGAGTGATCCAGTGAAAGCAATAATGGTAGTGACAGGAGGATTCATCCTCTTGGATCATCACAAAGCTGTAAAAAGGAGACTGAGCCATATTCTTTGCAATTCTAGGTCCAGCTCAGAAAGGTGTCCCAGTGAGAGGATTGGAGGGTGTTTGATTTCTGGCTCAATTCTTGCCTAACTCCTGCCAGTTTGACATAGCAAATGCTGTATCCTGTGTGTCAAATTGATAGCAGGCATTCAAAGCACAGATAAAAAATAATCCTCCTAATTATTAATAATATCATTCATATTTATTGACTTTTACCATGCAGCAGGTGCTGAACTAAGTGCTCTTCTCTGGGCCAGGCCCTGAGCTGGGTGTGCCAGAGAGATCATCCCAGCTCATTCTTACAGTAGGGTCCTCAGGGACATGTCACTAGAACTGCACCTCAGCGGGATATAACTAACTTGCCCAGGATCCCAGGATGAGACGATGTGGAAGCTGGGATTTGAATAAGAAATGTGTCCAAATTCCAGGATCCATGTTGGCTCCCAGGATGAAAAACTGATCCTTTCTGGCCCTGCTTGTCAAACTGTAGCAAGCAGACAGCCTGAGATAAGGGTCCCCAGACCCAAGCACTGGAAAAACATGTATTAATATTTTTCTTACTTGAACACTTTGAGATTTTCTAAAATAAGATTTTCAGTGGTTAGACCATCTAGTCGTGCCATGGCTTCCAAAAGTATGCCCTTTATTGTTTATGGAGAGTTAGATGTGGTTTTTATTGGTACCAGCATGTTTTGTGCCTCTAGGGAAGGAATACATGAAATCTTTGGTTTGCTTAAACACAGCGAAATCAGCCTATTTCTGGAGGTCGGAGTGTTTGCCCTAAAGAAGCGATGTTATGGCTTCTGTAATAGTTGAATCATTTCCTTTCTGCTAGCACTTCATTAACAGATAATAGCTTTTATATCTGATTATAATGACAGTGTCTACTCATTGTATGTAATTTGAACCATTCAGAAAAATACAGAAACAAAAATACAAAACACCAAGGCCTCACTGACTCAGCTCTTGGGCCAGAGTGTAATGCGATTCAGAGCATGAATTGTTAATGTGGAAGATATTCCTTGAGAAATTTCACTTACCATGAAGGCAGCTATGTAATTTTAAGGTTGTATATGCCTAGATTTCAGTTAAAAGTAAAGCATTAAAACAGCAAGGAAATAATGGTGACCCAGGGTTGTTTGTGGAGACAGCTTCCGATAGTGGTCATGAATTGATATGTTTTCAAGAAGCAGTGCCTCTTTAAAAATAATCACAAGGGACCAGGATGTCCCATTCTCTGTTCAGATGTCACATGCCCTGCTTCCCACTGAGTTCTGGGTGTCATGAGCTTCTGTTAACGTAGCAGTGAGCCAAGCGGGAATCAAGGGTCTCACCATGAGTCCGCCCAGCAGCCAACACTGTGTTAGTGCAAATGGCCAGTGCTGAAGAATAGGACTGATGCTGAGACGAAAGGCCAGATGGAGAGGTGGGACAGTGTCGTGAATAAAAACACGTGTTCTGCAGCTAGACGGCCTCTGTTGAAACCCTTGTGACTCCACTTACAAGCTGTGGATCTCTGGGCAAACTAATTAACCTCTGTGAGCCTCAGTTTCTTCATATGTGAAATGAAAATAAGAACAGCACCCAGTTCAAAGGAGAAGATTAAAGGAGCTATGCCATATGATACTTACATGTAATTGGCATGGGGTGTGTACTTTCCATGCGACAAGGTCAATAATAGAGGTCTTGAAGAATAGGAAGGAAGTTCATTTTATTTCAGTTCTCCTAGTAATGGAGAGATGAAAGGGTGGTTGCAGCCTGGCCAGATGGTTGTACTTGTTAGGACAGGCTAACAAATCCCAGACTTTCAGGGGCTTGTAAAGAAGAGCCACGCAACCCATGTCCACTACATGATCTGGGTTGGGTGGCTCTTCTCCAGGTGATAATGCAGAAATCCATGCTGTTTTCATCTTGTATCATGTCATCTGAAACATATAGTTTACAAGGCTATCTCAGGAAAGGACAGAAGGCTAGAGACACATGACATCACTTTAAATGCCATGTCAGAGGCTGGCATATGTCACTTCCACCCATATTTTACTGGCCCAAACCCAGTCACATAGACCCTCTCTAATGCAAGAACGGCTGGGACGTAGAAGGCATGTGGACGGATGCTCAGTGGGCAGTGGCTACATGCTGTAAGGGGTGTGTGGAAATCACTTATTATTGCCAAGAAAGAGAACATCAATAATGACTTTGCAACAGGTGACTTCCTGGAAGTTAGGAAAACTCCTTGTGTCCTGGCTTTGGAAATCTGTTTAGAAAAGCAGCAATGTTACACCTGTAATCCCAGCACTTTGGGAGGCTGAGATGGGCGGATCACGAGGTTAAGAGATTGAGCCCATCCTGGCCAACATGGTAAAACCCCGTCTCTACTAAAAATACAAAAATTAGCTGGGCATGGTGGCGTGCTCCTGTAGTCCCAGCTACTCGGGAGGCTGAGGCAGGAGAATTGATTGAACCCAGAAGGCTGAGGTTGCAGTGAGCCGAGATCGTGCCACTGCACTCGAGCCTGGTGATAGAGC
>NW_016107790.1:205817-240487 GCF_001604975.1 Cebus imitator | reverse complement strand
TAGAGACGGGGTTTCACCATGTTGACCAGGATGGTCTCGATCTCTTGACCTCATGATCCACCCGCCTCGGCCTCCCAAAGTGCTGGGATTACAGGCTTGAGCCACCGTGCCCGGCCCTCGATCTCTTAACCTCATGATCTACCCGTGTTGCCCTCCCAAAGTGCTGAGATTACAGGCATGAGCCACAGTGCAAGGCCTATTTACCAAGCTTTTTATGAGTGAGGCAGAGAGCTCTGAAGGAAGATGATACACTGTTTTCTGTTTTTTTTTTTTTCAAGAAAAGTATTTCCAGGTATTCATCTGTGGCCAATCTTCATTAATTCTGTGCTTGCAATTGCTGTGCCTCCGACAGCTAGGGATACAAAACCTAAAACATACATACTGAAGGTTATTGGTGACCATGCGTCATCAAAGAACGGTTCCATTTCCCATGATAGGTTACTAAGGTCGTGTAATTTAGCTTTACATTTTAAGTTAAGCCCTAATTTAAAACTCTGTTTAATTGTTTGAGGTGTTACTGTCCAGATGATTAACCCTTCCTTATCTGTTTGCACATGAGCAGGATTTGCAGGCCCATATCAGACAAAGTTGAATGGAGAATTAAAGGAGAATTATTCATGAAATATTCAGTAGATTGATCACACTAAATTGGTTTGTCTTTCCCACTAAAACTCTTGAAGGAAAGGTCCAGATCAAGCCTATATGTTCCTTGCCATATGCCTAGCACCTAACCTGATGTCAGGCATGATATAGGTATTTTAAAATGTTAGCCAGCCATGGCGGCTCACATCTGTAATCCCAGCACTTTGGGAGCCTGAGGTAGGTGGATCACATGAGGCCAGGAGTTTGAGATCAGCATGGCCAACATGGTGAAATCCCACTTCTACTAAAAATACAAAAATTATCCAGGCGTGGTGATGACATCTGTAGTCCCAGCTACGCAGGTGACTGAGGCACAGAATCACTTGAATCTGGGAGGCAGAGCTTGCAGTGAGTTGAGATGGACCCCAGCCTGGGCAAGATAGTGAGACTCTGCCTCAAAAACAGAAAACTGACTATTAAAACGTTGTTACTGAATCACAAAGTTTAAAAATAACTGCTGATTTAATTAACTGATGTCTCCAAGAATTGGAGAAAGCCTGCTTCTGCCTGTAAATGTTCACCTTCTCCTGTGTTCTAAATCCCCGCCTTGCTCCTGCTTGGCATGAACCAAACTCATCAGCTACATGTGCCAGTCTGGCCTCTTCTATAGCACCACCCGGGTTGATCTGCCCCTTGTCTTAATCATTAAGGTATTTCCTACCTGGTATCCAGATGTACTGACTTCACAGCCGTTCAACAGGTGTTTGACCGTTTGACTGGGTCCCCTGCCTACCTGCATGCGGGCTGCCCAGCTCAGGTCTCCGACAGGAGGGGCCCAGAATGCCTAGCAGCTTTGGACAGTGAGTGTCCAAAGCTTAGCCCATTTCCATCTCTCCACATATGTCAGCCCTTTTAATATGTGACCGCACCCAGGAATGCAAAGAAGCGGCTTCCCATGGTCAGCGGTGGGTTCTCTTGTGTGCCCCACCGTGGTGATAGGAGGGAGCCTATAAATCCCAACTATCGCTCATCCTGGTGGTCGTGTGTTGCTGTATCAGATCATAACACAACAAATATTTGTTATATTAGAGTTGTAAGCGGAAAAACTTTCTGCGTTTAACAGGGTTTACATTCATTTGATTCAAACCACCATGATTCCCACAGACACTGGCAGAGGCGTTACCGTGTGCCTTTGCCATGGACTGTAGATGCCCTCCCCATCACTGCCCCTTTGAGTCTCGGCCGTGGCCGCACCAGGGTTCTCTGCACATTCCCATCAAGGCCTTCTCATGAGCTTTCCTGGATTCCCAGGTTTGTGGGTGTCACATCCGAAGCCCCCTCTCATTCCTGCCCTGTTTGGATGGGGACTCAGTTGGGGCTGTCTTCCAGTGTCTGACCTGGGTGGTTCCTGTCCAGGCAGAGGCTCTGGTGGCTGGAGGTGAGGCCCTGAGCTGGGGAGCCGTCTTAATCTGAATTCCTTCCAAAGCGGGCTCTGAACAAGGATTTGATTAGGATACAAATAGTTGATTGGGAGGGTGGTCCCAAGAAACCCCTAGCGGAGTGGGGAGGGGAGGCTGGCGGCGGAGGCAACAACGTGAAGCATGTTGTCAATCATTTCCCTGTAGACAGCTAGAGCTTACCCCTGCCAGGGAGCTGACTGTCCCGCCAGGGATGGAAGTGTGGGAGGTGCAGCGCAGGTGTTCACACTCGGCTCTCATCAGTCATAGGTTGAAGGCTATTGGGGTCTGGGGGCTGCTTCCCAGCACTTCAGGCCTCTCCCTGGGAAAAGCTCATTCCAAGAGCCAGAGGAATCCTCAGGCAAGGAGACGAGGATGCTGGCAACGTGGAGTCCAGCAGGTTGCAGTGGAAGAGGGGACGCAACGGCACCTGCAGTGTCTACTGCAGGTTGGAGGCCAGGTTAGCCCAGTGAGAGCTGGCGGACACAGCGTGTCTGAGGAGGGCTGGCATATGGCACTGGAGGGCGCTGCTTGAAACTGGCAGATTACCTCCTATCCCAAGGCAACTTGAAAATCAGATGTGGCTTTGTCAGTAACTCCTGCAACCTGTGGTTTCATTCAGGACAGCAGATGCTATCAAGGGCGCTGTGCCCTTTGGGATGTAGTTGAGGCAGGAAGTTTGCTTGTTTTGGTGATGGCTGATGATATTTAAGAATTTTAGCTTTGAGTATGCTATAGTGGTCAGAAAGGAATTTAAACAATTGTATGTGTGTGTGTGTGTGTATGTGTGTGTGTGTGAATGCAAGTTAGTTATTACGAAGGGTTCCTTGTTTAAAAAGCTATATAGGCCGGGCGCGGTGGCTCAAGCCTGTAATCCCAGTACTTTGGGAGGCCGAGGCGGGTGGATCACGAGGTCAAGAGATCGAGACCATCCTGGTCAACATGGTGAAACCCCGTCTCTACTAAAAATACAAAAAAAAATTAGCTGGGCATGGTGGTGCGTGCCTGTAATCCCAGCTACTCAGGAGGCCAAGGCAGGAGAATTGCCTGAACCCAGGAGGCGGAGGTTGCGGTGAGCCGAGATCGCGCCATTGCACTCCAGCCTGGGTAACAAGAGCGAAACTCCGTCTCAAAAAAAAAAAAAAAAGACCAAATAGATTTGGGTAAATGGATATTTTAGCACAGTAGATGGCATTATTATTTAAATGCATAGAGAACTCTGTGTTTCAGTAGAATAATGGCGGTTGCCTACATCCAAATCTCTTCCCATAACTTAAAATAAAATCTACCCAAGTCAACAAATAGAGCGAATAAAACCATTGTGTACACAAGCTCTCAGGATTGCTAAAAGACAAAATTCTACGGACTTCAAATTTCCTCTAAGCAGTGAAAGAAGCACCCGGGCCCAGCCAGGCAGGCTCTGGAGCCCGCCCCTGTCTAGAGCGTCGGGTGGAGACCACAGAGGGCAAGTGGAGAAGGACAGGACTGTGCAGAGCCCCAGGTGATGCAGCCCAGATCACATCAGCCCGGAAAGACGGCCCCATCCCGAGTGGGAAGACCAGACAGCGTGGCTACAGCCACAGGAAAGGCGAGGTCACTGGGAGAGACGAGGGAAACTAGGAAGGGCACTGCCCCTTGGAGATTTGGTGAGATCCAGAAAGAAGGCAAAAAGCATAAAATTAAGGATCCTTCAGAGATCAAAGAAAGCCACAAAATCAGAAGACATGCTCCCCCTCTTCCAGAGGAAGCACAATACTGAATTTGCACTTCACTCTGTCAACGGTAGAGGGCGCGTCCGAATCAAGAAACGTAGTCAGTCACCCACACACGGTCCCCCGTCTGTATCAACTCTCACCCACGATCCAGAAAACAGATGTCAGAGGAGCAGAAAGTGGCAGACAACGTGCAAGCAAAGCTGCAATCAGAAGAAACGAGTTTGCGAATCTAAGCATTTCAGCTAGTGAATCTTCTCACCCCTCCACACACACACACACACAAACACACACACACACACACGGCAAAAGTGTGTTTTGTAATGGTGTTCCAACACTGATTAAATGTCCTAACATAAGCATTTTCATGTGTTAAAAAACCTAACCTTTAATCAAAAAAATCAGAACCAAAATGGGCAAAAGCCAGGAAGATGTGAAATGAGAATTGACTGAACTCCGGAAAAGAAATGGAGAAATTCAGTTTGCAGATGTTTGTGCTACCAGGTGGGACATCCTTTCAGTGAGTGGATGGATCGGTAACTTAGCACCTTTTCTCTGTTGCCTTTCCCCATCCACAGGCCTGTTTTCTAAACCTCAGCCTAAGGCAAGCATTTCTTATCCATAAGCGTCATGGCTATTTCAATAGGAAACGTTGTGAAAGGCCAACGTTGGTCATCATTTTTACTTGCCAAGTTCTCTATTGTATGAGACTGTAAGAAATACCCAAATACGGGCCGGGCGCGGTGGCTCAAGCCTGTAATCCCAGCACTTTGAGAGGCCGAGGCGGGTGGATCACAAGGTCAAGAGATCGAGACCATCCTGGTCAACATGGTGAAACCCCGTCTCTACTAAAACTACAAAAAATTAGCTGGGCATGGTGGTGCGTGCCTGTAATCCCAGCTACTCAGGAGGCTGAGGCAGGAGAATTGCCTGAACCCAGGAGGCGGAGGTTGCGGTGAGCCGAGATCGCGCCATTGCACTCCAGCCTGGGTAACAAGAGCAAAACTCCGTCTCAAAAAAAAAAAAAAAAAAGAAATACCCAAACACTTTCCCAGGGAAAATCAGATTGAGTGCATTAAACTTTCCAAGGAGAGCTTCACTCTCCTTGGCAATATGTCAAACTTTCAGAGATAGACTTTTCAGAGATGTTTCCAAATTGTAATGGACGGCTACAATAAATGATGTTGTATTTTATAGTTGGAAAGTAATTTTCATACATTATATTCATCATTAAAGTTGTACATAAGTCAAAGTAACACATGTGATAGCTTCTTCCCTGCCTCTGTGTGACCACAAGCAGCTTAGAAATGCTTTGTCTTGGTTTATACAAGAGAAAAATGAGAATGGCAATGGCTTTCCCCCACGTGACATTTGTAGTGCATTGCTAACCTCAGGCTGCGGGGCAGGTTGTGTTTTTCTAAACATAGCCACCGTAGCATTACCCATCCCACACATTCTCCTAGTCACCCCCTTATCAAGAGGTAAAGTTGAATGCCTTCCCCTTGAGTCTGGGTGGGTTCCCGTCTCACTTGTAGTCAATAGAATGCAGCAGAAATAATACTGCATGACTTCTGAGGATAATTTGGGAAGAAAAAGATAATGCAATTTCCACCTTGCTGCCTGGTATATTCTTGCTGGAGTGCTGAGCTGCCATATAAGCAGTTAGACTATTCTGAGGCCACCATGTTATGAGGAAACCCAAACTAGCCCATGCAAACAGATCACATGGCAAAGCCCTGAAACTACATGAAAAAAGAAAGAGATACACTACCAGTCTCCAGCTGTTCCAGCCAAGCCTTCCCGCTCCCCGCCCCCACACTCTATCTTTTGTTCCAGCTCCAGTTACCATCTGGCTGCAACCACATTTGAGACTCAAAGCCAGAACTACCCAGCCAAGCCCTTCCTGAATTCCAGACCCTCAGAAACCATGGCAATAATAAAATGATGATTATTTTAAGTCTTGCCGTGACTTGTTATGTGGCAACAGATAATGAGGATGCATGAAGCCTGAAGGAATACATCATTTCTAGGATAGGCGTAGTGACTATGCTGAATAGCTTTGGTGGTAGTTTTGTTTTGGATCATTTTTCTAGAGGAAGTTGATAGGACAGAACATGTCTCTTTTGGGAAGAATTGTATTTCTCTCTAGATTTAGCTTATAAGCTAACCTTTGCAGTGGAAAAAAACTGAGTTATTTTCCAGTGATTTTCTGATTTTTGTACTTGCAAATCTTTATACATCTATTGCTTTTGGTAAAAGTAAATGATAGCACAGGTTACTAGAGCTATTTATTTTGTTTCTGGATGGGATCAAGCTGAAAGGACATAGGGACTAAGAACTTGGCTGCTGGTCTCCAGGATTTCTAATGAAGCCCAATGTTGGGTAGCTTTCCAGTTAATTCTATGGTGAGCAAACATAGTTAATATTCTAGGCCATAAGAAAGAGAAACGACCTCAAATGGGGGGCTAGCGCAAGATTTTATTCCTGACGTCGAATGTGTAGTGATTAATGTCATGGAGTCAGATGGTTTGAATCATGGCTCCCTCACTTACTGGCTGTGTGACCATGGGCAAGTAAATTTATCTCTCAACAAATTATTTGTTGTCTCTTCTGTTGTTATGAGGGCTATAGCAAGGATTGAATGAAATAATAGACGTGAATGGCTTAACACAATGGCAAGGATATACTGAGTGCTGAATAAGTGGTAGCTAGTGCTGTCTTTAAATTATGCTCTCTGGATTTTACAGATCCAGAGACATAGATCTAGTAAGGGGAAGATAGACAGTTCAGAGATTAAATTGCTTGACTTGAGCATGTGCAGACTGGTGACCATGTTACTACCCGATGCATTACACAAGACAATCTCAGATCTATTCCATCTGCCCAAGGTGATGGTCTTTTCCAAATAGAGGAAGACTTCCTCTATCAGTAGTGTAAAGGACTATACCCCTCCCCAACTAGAATTTCCAAATAAGTTATTGTGTTTTTATTGTAGAATTTAACATTTAGATTAAAAATACCTAGTGTGATCTCAACAAATTACTATTGAAAGATAACCACTTTAATCTGATAAGGGGTATGTGCAAGCCATATTGAATAGTGAAATACTTATTGCTTTCACATTGATGTACAGAATAATGCAAGCGTGCCCTATCACTCTTATTCACTCTCACCTTATAGCACCTATCACTCTATCACCTGTATTCAACAACGCACTGGTAGTCTTACTAGGATACCAAGGCAAGAACAAGAAATAAATGTTATTAAAAGTAGCAAATAAGAATTGGCCAGGCCCAGTGCCTCGTGCCCATAATCCCAGCACTTTGGGAGGCCAAGACAGGTCAATCACTTAAAGTCAGGAGTTCATAGCCAACATGGTGAAACTCTGTTTCTAGCTCTAACATCACCAATTATCAAGACATGCTATAAAGCTGAGCATGGTGGCAGGTACCTGTGATCCCAGCCACTTGGGAGGCCAAGGCAGGAGAATCATTTGAACCCAGTAGGCGGAGATTGCAGTGGGCTGGGATGGTGCTACTGCACTCCAGCCTGGGCAACAAAGCAAGATTTTGTCTCAAAAAAAAAATATTTAAATTGCCATTACTCAGGAGTTAATATACTGGTAACAAATAGAAAATTAAATAGAAAATGTGATTTACAGTACCATACAAAAAAATCAAATACTTAGGAATAAACTTAACAATAAATGTGCAAGAACAACACACCAAAACTACTAAATTATAAAACATTGAGAGAAATTAAGGAATACCTAAACAGGTAGAAGGACATACCATGTCCTTTTTTAAAGATGTCAGTTCTCCCCAATATTTTAAAGATGTCAGTTCTCCCCACAATGATCTATGGATTCATTAAAATTTCAAGTAAGTCCTAGAAGAGTTATTTTCTGTATAAATTGGCAAGTTAATTCCAAAATGTAGGTGAAAATGAAAAATAATTATAAAATTCAAAACCATATTTAAGAACAACAGCAAATCTGTAGCTCTTGTATCACCAATTATCAAAACACGCTATAAAGCTACATAATGAAGACTGTGGCATCAGAACCAGGATAGACAAATAGGTAAATGGAACAGAAGTGAGAGTCCAGGGACAGATCTACAAGATATGCAGTATCTTGGCTTACAACAAGGGCTACACTGCAATTAAGCAGGGGTGGAGAGTGGGAGGAGAATCTTTTCCACAGGTGCTAGTCAGTTGATATTCATGAGGAAAAAAATAAAACTTGATTTCTATGCCATACGCAAAAATGATTTTATGATGGATCATAGGCTTAAATGTTAAAACTAAAACAACCTTCTAGAAAAAAATGTAAGAGAAATATCTTCATGAACTTGGAATACGCAAAGATTTTTTTAAATAGTACTTTTCACCTAAGATGTGTGCACCTTACTGTATGGAAAAACCTTCTAGAAAAAAACATAAGAGAAATATCTTCACGAACTTGGAATACGCAAAGATTTTTAAAAATAGCACTTTTCACTTAAGACGTGCACTTTACTGTATGTTAGTTATACTTCAAAACAATTTCCTCTCCCTTGTCTTTTGTTATGTGAGACTCTTAATTTTCTTCCTAGTCCTTTATGATTTCTCTATCTCAGCTAGTTTCTTTTCTTTTATTTTGTACAAGATTCTTTCTGCAGTTTACTTATTTTCTCTTGCTACAGTTGGTATCTTGGGCATCTTACCTATCTGTAGCTTTAGCTGCCTGCTCCCTGTAGGTGGCTCCTAATCTTACATCTGTTGCTCCAATCTGCCTCCTCCCATGATGTCATAGGACTCTCGGGGACATCCAATTGTTGTCTAGTTCCCTGCCGTGTGCTTCAGTCCCCTCTATGGCATCCCCAGGGGTTGTCGTTCAGTCTGTGCTTTAATGTCTTTGATGAGGAGAAAATCACCCAATCCCAAAGTGCTAGCCAGAGATTTCTCACCTCGAGTGACAATTTGTCTTCCTCTAATTTCTGTCCTTTGATTCTCCTCTTATGTGACACTAATCAAGTCTAATTCCACTCTCATGGCAGAGCCTTCCCTGTTTTTTCTTTTCTCCAAGTCAATCAACCAAGACTCCTTTAAACGTTTTTTTCCTAAACATGGAACCATATTTTATTTCTATTTCTTGACTAGCCTCGATTTTATCACACGTGTATTAAATGTGGTACCCAGAATCAAACAGAAGGCTTGAAGGTGAGCTGGCCTCTGCAGACCATCATTTCCCTTGTTGTAAATGTGTTGTTTTCTAAATATGGAGTTACTCATTTGTCTGTAGTAATTCCTCAACTGCCTGTTGGATTTCTCAATCTGGATCTCCCTGGAAACCTCAGACTCAATTTATCCAAAAATGAAATAATCACACATCCACTGACATCAGCAACTACCCTACTCTTACAAGGCCAGCAAGTCAGGTTGCCTGCTTCCCACTCAGATAACTTGATCTCTAGCCTTATTAATTAGGGGGTAACTATTACTCTACCCCCCCTTCATTATCTATTGTATATGTGGGTTTAGGGAAGGGGACTTTTTATCCAGATACAGAATTATTGATTTATTCCTGTTAATTTTTCAACTAATGTTGGACTTTTCAAGTTGGGCTCAACTTACCTACATATAGGATAAGCTGGGCTCTGTGGCTTGTGCTTATAGTCCCATCCGCTCTGGAGGCTGAGGTAGGAGGACGACTTGAGTCCAGGAGGAGTTCAAGGACACCCCGGGCAACATAGGGTGACCCCATCTGTAAAAAAATTAATAAAAATTGAATAATCATCCACTTGCCCAAGCCAGTTCCCCCTCCCAACTTCCTTATCCTTTGAGTGGCCTTATCTGGCCCTTCTTCCTCATGTCTGTCACCTCCTTTTTTAGTTCATGCTCATATTCCTCAGTTCAGGTCTCTCTTACCTGCTCTAAGTGGTCCTTTCACCTCCAGCACTCCACCCCTACTCTGAGATCGTCACTAGCTCCCATGGGTTTGCCTTGTAAAATGGCAACCCTTCCCTTTGTTCAGACCATGACCTGGCCTGCCTTTCCATGTGAATCCTCAATGTCCCAAGGACTAACCAGTATTCTAATGGTTGTACCTTGGCACAGCTGCTTTAAATGAAGTGGTTCTGTCTAAACTAAAATGCCTTTCCCCACACTCCCCAGCAAAAACTGCATTTGTCTTCTGCATCACTTTCAGATGGCCCATATAGAAAAACAGGACTTCGGCCAGGTGCAGTGGCTCACACCTGTAATCCCAGCACTTTGGGAGGCCAAGGTGAGTGGATCACGAGGTCGGGAGTTCAAGACCAGCCTGGCCAACATAGTGAAACCCCATCTCTACTAAAAATACAAAAAGTAGCCAGGTGTGTTAGTGGGCACCTGTAATCCCAGCTATGTGGGAGGCTGGGGCAGGAGAAACACTTCAACCCGGGAGGCGGAGGTTGTAGGGAGCCCAGAGAGCGCCACTGCTCCAGCCTGGGCAACAGAACAAGACTCCATCTCAGGGGAAAAAAAACAAAACAAGATTTCATGTGTGTATAGCTTAGACCTTGAACAAAATCTCAAGTGGCTTTGAAATTGGATAAACAAATGAATTACTTGCCCGATTTCTTTAGAAATGACTGGAAAAATATCACAGATATATATGTATTTCTAAAAATACTGGCCATTTCTAAAGAAAAGATTGCCAAGAAAGGGAGTAAATTTATTTGAGAAAATGACTAAAATACAATTTTGTGGATTTCATTTAATTTACTCTTCCATGTTTAAGAAGGCACCAAAGAATATAATTTGGGGGTTACAGTGCTAAGGCTTAGAGAGCTTAAGGTCAACAAAATTCTTAGCTGGATCCTTGAAAGAAAACTTGATCCACCAAAGAGGAGTGATGTGCCCCCTGCCTCAGGTGTTATTACGTGGAAGTGGGAAGAACTTCCTAAAATCACAATAACATGACTTCTCCAAGAAAAACAGAGATCATCAGTCGAGGGAAGTTAACTAAGAAGTTCATTTTAAAGTAATCTAAATTTTCTTCATTACACAAAAGTCTTTGGGAAGGGAATAAAAAAATATAACAAATAGAAATCCTTATTTTTCATAGCAAATATCATTTCTTTTCCCAAAGATGAATTATTCTTTGAAATAAGTATTCGTAGAACTGTTAACAGGAGGCATTTTGAGGAAATGCTCATATTCTCATGCAAAATCAGCACTGGGGTTGCCTTATCCGTGCAGCTAGCAAGGCTTTATTTGCCCGTATTGTGTCCACTTCAGGCAACAGGTAAGGGATAAAGTCATCTAAACTTACCTGAAGTGTTCAGGTTTTGGAATCATTATCTTCATTCCTTTCATAATGTTGAAAAGGAAACATGCATTTTTTCCTTCCCTCCCCCATCCAGCTTTTTCTCACGTTGTTTTCCATGGTCGGGGGACAGGGACAAGTGGGACTCCTTCCAGGGACATGGCCAGGGCAGCTGACAAGGTCAAGTTGACAGAATGAGCTGAGAGAAAGAAATTCTTCTTTGTGGACAGAGGAACTGCCTGGGAAGGTCTTCAGAGGCGAATTCTACCAGAGGGGGAAATACACTTGCAGCCAGCATAGTGTGTCTTGGCTTTTTTGGGTCTACCTGTCTATAATGGTCATCCTCATCAATTCACTCAATTTCCATTTTAACAGCAAAAATATACATTTTTAAAAGATGGCAAAAGAAAGATATTCAAGTATATAACATGCTTTACTTTAATCAAATATTGACTGAGGCCTCATAGTGTCATTTCTCGTGAACATTTAAACAACAGCAGAATCCACCCGGGCCGTCAGAGGGTATCATGTGCCTGAGACAAAATGTGAAAGCAGTGGTAATGTGTGATGGGTATTGTGAGAAAGACACTTGAACTAAGATCTGGAAACTGAGGGGGTTGAAGCTCACAGGAGCAAGGGGTGCCTGCCATTGAGGACTTAGAGCAGACACGGGAGCTGGGGCAAGAGCCACCGTAGGGGCTAAAGGTGGGGCGGTGACCAAAGATGCTTTGGTGACTGACAAACCAAAGAAGACTCTGAGCTTTGCCCCTGACCAGCTCATAGCATTAAGCAGGTCACCTTACCTCTTCCAGCTACAAAAGGAGCACATTCTGCTACCCTTTCATAGGCTGCTGGGGTGATCGGAGGGGGGCGGGGCTCAGTGTAGTGCCTGGCATGGAGTCACTTCTGAAAACATACTAGCGATTGCCTGTTATGTTTTGAGATGGATCTTAAAGGTTTGGCAGGATGGTAACAGGAGATGGCTGCAGAGGGCAAGGTACTTTAGGATAAGCAGCCACTCTCTGTGTGTGTGTGTGCATGCGTGTGTATATTGTGTGTATATGTGTGTGTGTCCGTGTGTGTATGTGTGTGTATGTGTGTGTATGTGTGTGTATGTGTGTGTGTGTATGTGTGTGTGTGTGTGTATTTGTGTGTCTGTGTGTATGTGTGTGTATCTGTGTATGTTTGTGTGTGTATGTGTGTGTATATGTGTGTGTCTGTGTGTGTATGTGTGTGTATGTGTATGTGTGTGTGTATGTGTGTGTATTTGTGTGTCTGTGTGTGTGTATGTTTGTGTGTGTGTATGTGTGTGTATATGTGTGTGTGTATGTGTGTATGTGTGTGTGTCTGTGTGTATGTATGTGTGTGTGTATGTGTGTGTATTTGTGTGTCTGTGTGTATGTGTGTGTGTATCTGTGTATGTTTGTGTGTGTGTGTGTGTGTTTGTGTGTATGTGTGTTCAGAACACAGCACATACACCAGCACAGCCAATACAGGGATACTGATGACCCATAAGGCTCTGGGGATTATTCAATCAGGCAGCACTGTCTAAAAGAAATATAACATGAGCTGCATATGTAATTTAAAATTTTTTGTAGTCATATTTAAACAAGTTAACAGCAATAGGTAAAATTAATTTTAATAAGATACTGTATTTAATTCAACATATGATCAACATGAAAATTTATTGAGGCATCTTAACATTTATTTTGTATTAAGTCTTCAAAACCTGGAGCGTATTTTCTGTTTACAAAGCATTCCTATTCAGACTTGCCACATTTCAGCTGTTTGATTGCCACACAGGGCCCGTGGCTGCTGTATTGGATGGCTCAGCCACAGAGGGGCTTCCCTGTGACAATAGCATGGTTTTTCTTGAATGTTAGTGTTTCTCTCTTGTCTCCTAGAGAGGGAAATGGCCATGCCTTTCTCTAATGCAATTAGTTTAAAGGAAAAAAAAAAAAAAGGAAAAGGCGGCAGCATAACGGAAACTCATAAATAAAGCCCTAAATCCCTGGGACAGAGCACCTGGGAACAAAAAGCAGTCTATGAGTTCTGCTGCAGTCAGCTGCGACGGAGGCAGGCCCGGCGCGGGGATCTCGCAAGCCCTGCGGTGCATCATGAAGTTCCAGTACAAGGAGGACCATAAAAAAGAGTAAAGGAAAAAGGAGGGAGAAAAGAAGTGCTCCAGGGCACTGTCTTCACAGCTGGCCTAATCCTGAGGTTTTCTCAAATGAAAGTTCAAGGGGTTTTTGACCCTTTTAGATTATACTGCATAGATGTTCTAGAAATCGTGCACAAAGAAACCGATTTTACTTTGTGTAACTTCAAATTTTCCAGGTTATTAGGATTACGGATCAATGTTTTAACACTTTCTAAGGTTGGGAATTCATAGTTTTGTAGGAAGAGCTGTGGGAAAGATTGGGCAAACCTAGACTGACCCCACGGTAGCTACTGGCGCATTGCTAGGTTGCTAGGTAGGGAAGTACAGGGAATTAGAAGGAGAAAGCTCATAACTAGGTGAGTAAATTCTTAGCCTGAGCCAACACCAGAGATATGGTCCAGTCAGGAAGATAACAGGGGCAGAATTCAGTACCTAATGAAAATCAGTCAAATTGGTCAGCGAATCCTTTAATCTGAAGCTTGAATACACTAAGGCAGAATGAACTGAACCAATTTTACCTCCTTTAAGAGAAGATAAGAGAAAATAATACACCCACAATCACAATTAAGAATCCAAAGAATAATGCATCTATAGTCAACATTTATAGAATAGAAAAGAAAGGCTTTAGTGAGAGATGAACTCTACCAATAGCAGTATTTCAAAACGGTACCCAGCAAGTGGCCTGCATGTGCAAATACTCAAAAAGATTCAGTGGCTGGGCATGGTGTCTCATTTCTGTAATCCCAGAACTTTGGGAGGCCAAGGCAGGTGGATCACTTGATGTCAGGAGTTCGAGCCTAGTCTGGCCAACATGGCAATACCCCATCTCTACTAAAAATACAAAAATTAGCCAGGTGTGATGGCGGTTGCCTGTAATCCCAGCTACGAGGGAGGGTGAGATAGGAGAATCACTTGAACCGGGGAGGTGGAGGCTGCAGTGAGCTGAGATTGCATCACTGCACTCTAGCCTGGGCAACAGAGTAAGACCCTGTCTCTAAAAAAAAAGAAAAAAAAATTCAGTGATACTAGGTAATGGTGAATAATGTACATATGAACTGTCTAGGTGACGCTATCAAAATATGTGGAAAAATAAGCAACGCCTTCAGTTTCTAGTGTAGCAACTACTAGATTGAGAAAATTTAAACCTAATTGGTATTTCATTTTCTTCAACCCATTTTTACCTTGAAGATTATAATTTATACATATCTTTATAAGGACTTCAGGGTTTCCGATGAGAACAGTGACTCAGTATTTCTCACAACGCCTTGCACCTACTAGATGCTCAATCTTCATGAATAATTCTGATTAAGACAATCTCCTTCATCAATTTGGCCTTCCTCCATAGAAAAATTAAATTACAATTTAAGACAATTTAGAATTCTCAAAGGTAGAAACACCTCAATCGTCTTTAGAGACATTCTAGTTTGTTGAGAAACCAGTGTAGGTTGGAAATGAATTTGCATTTCTCTTAAGAACACAATCCTGTTAAAGTTCAATAATCCGTTTAAAGCACAGGCGCTTTGCTGAGGAAATGCCGTGTGTGCACATGCGGTGACACTGGCCCGGGAATCAGAGCAGCACCCCGAGTTTTTCCAGCTGCTTAACCCAGACTCACAGGGAAGTCTCAGTCCCTTTCTCTTTTTAATATACAAATGTATTTTTTCTTATGGAAAAGCATGGTTTGTAAGTGGCTAGTGTTTTAGCTTCTTGGTTTCTGTAAGATACTGTAACATGTCACACATATTCAGTGCAAGTTCAGTTCAGTGTCTGTTTTTTAGATTGTTTGGGTTTGGCTCTTTATTGTAGTTTTCAAAGTAAAAACCTCTTTGGAAGTTGACCAATAGCATTTTGCCTGGTGAGGTTTTTTTTTTCCCCCCCTCAGTTCCTCAGAAAACTTAGCTTTAAATCCTTGTGGGTGCTACTTAAGCAATATCAATGAAAACTAGATATTGTAACCACTTTTTATTACCCTCTATTTTGCCCATGAGATAAGGTGTCAGAGATCTAAAATGATAGAGTCTGATGTTAGAAGGGGTTCTCGGCTGGAAAACAGCCTACCTATTGAGAGCCTGCCAGTGACAGCAAATCCCCTTCTCTTTAAGGCCAAATGTGCATTTTTTTTTTCAGCCTCCTTAGAGTGCCATTGTGTCAAATCCAAATTGGAAATATATCCTAGAATGCTAAAACTCAGTCAACAAGTGTTAAAATGCACATACCTACTCCGTGCTTCATGGACAAAGGGAAAAAAAAACAGCACCCCGAAACAACACATACTGAAGCAACATCACTAAGCTCCAAGAGCAATCATTTAAGGATTTTTCAAATAGACAAAATGCCACATGAAAATACAGGTATGAAATAAAGGGCTGGGTGCGGCAGCTCAGCCTGTAATCTTGCAGAGAGCCGAGGTTGCACCATTGCGCTGCAGCCTGGGGACAGAATGAAACTATTTCAAAAAGAAAAGAAGGGAAGAGGAAGGGGAAGAGGAAGGGGAAAGGAAAGAAAGATAGGGTAGGGCAAAGTGTAACACACACAGGCATGCACACATCCAGGAGGAATACACATAGGAGTTTGACCTTTTCTGTTTTGTAAAATGAAGGATTTGGTTCCTAATAAAGATTTTCAAAATAGGCCTCTAAAGGTATGGACATATTCTCAGGAATTCACATACCCTCCTTTGGAATGTCTGAAGTCCAGTATGTTTTTATATCAAGGATAACATTTACTAATTAATCAAATTACATTCTGGGCTAACTAGAGCAGTGTTTTTCAAGCTGTGGAATCATGACCCACTAGTGAATTGTGGTTCATTAAAGGTTCAAGTTGGCTATATCCAGCATTGTTTTAAATAAAAGCAAAGAAAATGGAAAATATTAGAGTGTATGGCTGGTAGTAACAGTTAAGTATTGTTCCACAAAATATTTGTCTCTGTTTTGTACATGTATGCTTGAGTATGGATCATGATGTGAAATGTATTTATTACCATGGATGGAAGTCAAACATGTTTGAAAGCTATGGTCAATAGACCCCCATTCTCAACCTTCAGTGCACATTGGAATCACCCAAAGAGCTTCAAAAATAGGGTCCCCCCCCTCAGAGACTCTGCTGTAATTGATTTGGGATGTACTCTGGACTTGACGCTTGCTTAAAGCTTCACAGGTGTGCAACCAAGGTGGAGAATCCCCAAAGCATTGAGCCTTGGGACCAAGTTCTGCCAAGTAATTTCAATGCCTGCCTCTGAGTTTGAGTTTATTCGATTTGCCTTGGGGTCAAATCATTTCATAAACTGAGATTGTGGCAAGGTATGAAGATGGGCGGAAGAGGCTTCGCACATAGTCAATCTTTTTCCCCCCAAGTCAAGGCCTAATGCAGTGTAATGGGGGTGAATGAATGAAAGCTGCACAGTAGTTCAGATAGAGAAACATAGTGGGAGAATTCAAAGAGAGAGTGGAAGAGATTGGAATAATTTGAATTGTGTGAGCGGTTCCCCTTGCCATTCCACTCAGTGAGTGAGTGTCCCAGCACCGGCATGATGCAGGGCACTGGAGCCTGCTGTTCCCCCAGGTGGTCTCTGTTTATAGGTCCCTATCACTAGTGTGAGCCTCTGCACACAGCAGATCAGCTGTAAGGGTAATTTTTGACTTGTTCTCTCATGTAAGCCCTTCCCTTCTTAGAAGATGCAGCCCCACCATATTTATGTCTCAAGAGTGATTTAGTTTCAGGAAAACATTATCCCTTGCATTGAGTTACTTTTAATTGTGTTCATCTACATTCCTATTCTTATATAATTTACAATTGTGCTTGGTTTTATAACTATGTAAAAACAAGAACAAAACACCGTTTATCCCTCATTATTTTATTTGTACATACTTACTTAATACCATAGTGTAAACCAGGCAACAGGAGAAGCCATAGCGTTTTTGTCCCTTGAAAGGATAACCTCACTTTACTCACTGGCTCCCTTTACAATGTGTGATTTGTGAAGCTCTCCCTTAATACAGCGGGGCAGTAAATTAAATCCCAGGCCTATCTATTAGTAAAGATTAGAAGATATCGTAAAGTGATGTAAATGTAGCATACTGTTTACTGGGATGATTTTGAGTGGTCCTATCTGTGTGTGAAGTAGGGATTCAGAGGAAAGTCTGGATTAAGAAGGAAAGTAGGATTTAAATGATTCCAGAAAAATGATCATCACTTACACTGGTGGCAGCAGTGAACCGTGTTGAGCATTTACTAAATCACCTGCAATGGGCCAATGCATTCTATGAATTATTCTACTGAATCTTTAGAGCAGTGCTTTGAAGTATAATAAATGCTATTACAATTACCCTATTTTTTTATATAAGAATCCAGGTTAAGCAATTTACCGGAGCCATTCATCTGGGACTGAAGCCCAAATATGTTCCATCCAGGCCTAAAAGCTGAATCATCTCAAGTAAGAGGAGGGAGACAGGGAGGATATTTCAGGCCGGAAAGCTCCCATGAATCCAGGCGTGAGGGAAGGGATGCGCGTATATCTGTCTGTGAGAGTTCCAAGGGAGGAGGTGGTGGGGAAGTCAGAGCAGTTGTAGAGCCTGACAGAGGCGCCGGGACTATGAAGTATTAGGAAAGCAATGGGGAAAAAAGAATGAAATAACCTTCTTTTACCAATTCCGGGAGTTTGATAGGACATCCTGAGGATGGAGCAAGCAGGAGAATGGAGCACATGAGAAACATATATTTAGAAAAGAAACATACGCATGTGTGTGTGTGTGTGCATGTGTGTGTGTAATTGGATATTGGAATACACAGAAGCAATCTGAAAAGATATAATTTATGTTATAAAAACGCCCACTTCTGCCAAGGATATAGGAGTTATTGGTGATGGTCAAAGGGAACTTAACCTTTCATCTAATATTTGCATTTTGCAAGCAAGGTGACCGCATTCATGCATGTGCTTAGGTAATTTTGAAAAGGATACTGATTCAAACAGCTAAAAATAAAATAGAGGATAATACAGAAATTTCTTTTTTTTTTTTTGAGATGAAGGCTCACTCTACGGCCCAGGCTGAAGTGCAGTGGTGTAAGCTTTGCTGACTGCAACTTCCATCTCCTGGGCTCAAGCGATCATCCCACCTCAGTCTCTTGAGTAGGTGGGACCACAGGTGTTTGTCACCATGACTGGCTAGTTTTTGGTATTTTTGGTAGAGACGGAGTTTCACCGTGTTGCCCAGGCTGGTCTTGCACTCCTGAGCTCAAGTGCTCCACCCACCTCCGCCTTCCAAAGTGCTGGGATTATGGATGTGAGCCACTGCACCCGGGAATGTAGGAATTTCTTATTCAGATGAGTCCCATCTCCAGGATCCTAGACTGGAAGATTTCAGGACCCTTTTTGTAGGAAGTGATGGGATGCAAAGGATAAGGGAAAGAAATGAATTGTCACTTAATTGGTGGGGAAGACAGGATGCTTGTTGATTAGTCCCATTCATGAAAGACCATTGAGAGTTTTTAAAATCCGAGCATTGGCACAGGGATTTAGAGGGCACTCTGGTGAAGAAATCCCCCTCCTCAGTTTCCTGATCCAGCAGTGGAGGTCCAGGAATGGGAAGGAAAGGCCATCACTGTTCTCATTTAGCAACGTCCCTTCCCAGAGCCAGGCTAGGAAGCAAGTCCTCTGTGTGGTTGTTCATTATGTTTTAAAAATACATCCAAAACCCTCAATGGTCAATTTTTTGTGTTGTAGATGGAGATGAGAGATCTGGACTTCTGAACTTCTACCAGAAAAGATAAAATGTGCAAGCCCTTCAGAACGCTGGGGAGGTCGGGCTGAACTGCAGGGGCAGAGGAGAAGAGATGCTGGCGTGAAGGGGTATGTAGCAGCGAGACCATAAACCCAGTGTGCACAACCCCACGCTCGTCAGTGTGATTGGGAATATCGTGGGCTATCGTTTTGGTATGTGGCTGTGGAAGGGACTTTGCTCTGACAGAGCATCAGGGAGGATGTTTTCCAGGTGTCTGAGGGATTTTGTTCATGATGCACTGAGCGCAGGGCCACATCAATATCAGGACAAGTTAGGAGCTCACAAGCATAAAGGGAAACCATCCATATTTTTGGAGCACTTGTCATGGGCCAGGCATAGCTTTAAGCACTTTAATGTGTTAACTCGTTCAATTATCACACCACCACCACGAGGTGGGCACTGCTGTTGCCCCCATCTGAGGGATAACACAACCACCAAGTACAAAGGAGCTGGCAGTAACTGAAAGAGGACATGGCAGTAAGATTCTACTTCTCTTTCTTCAGTTCCCACCACCTTGCTTCCTGTTATCTACTTTTTGTAGATTGTTTTTCATAGTAGTATAAATGTTCACATTGAAAGGAAGTTGCATCAATGGGATATCAGTATAGGTCACTATGGCAGATCATATTTTTCAACACAGTTCACAGTCATGGCTCCTCTAAAACCTTGCTACTCCTCCATTAAGTGGAGAGGTCTATTTTTACTCTCCTTGAATCTGAGCAGGATCCAGTGACTGCTTTGACATAAAGAATATGGCACAGTGATGCCAAGTGACTTCAAAGCCTTGATTAGCAAAGGTGATGGGCTTCCACCTGGTTCTCTGAATCTCTTAGAATACATGCCCTTGAGACCCAGCCACTATGTTTCTGGGAAGCCCAGACTCTGCAGAGAGGCCACATGTAGGTGCTCCAATTGACAGCCCCACTGATATGGGACTTAGAAGGCTGGCTCCAGACCCCAGCCTTTGAGCTGCCCCGACAGATGCTGAATGGAGTAGAGACAAGCTGTCCCTGCTGAATCATCCCTGCTGAGCCCTGCCCCTATAGCAGATTCATGAGCAAAATAAACATTGTTGTTTTCAGCTATCTCATTTAAACCCACAACAACACTTAAGTGTAAGATATCATTACATTTGTTTACAAGTAAGAAAACAGAAGTTGAATGAGATGAACTGACTTACCCGAGGCCACATGGTTATTGAATGTGTTGCTGGAATTTCAATCCAGGGCTGCCAGATTTCAAGCTTGTGAGGGTCACCACTGCCCTTACTATACATTCTTTCTGGGCTGGGAGCTGGGCCTTAGCTTCCCTGTAGACACAACTGCTCTCAGAGAAAGCAAACTCTTGCAGAGTAAGAGGAACAGAGAGAAAAATGTTAGAGAACTATCTCAGCACAATATGTCACTGCTCTGTGTCTTCATTTGGACCCTGGTTGGTTGCCTCCTGTTCTGACTTAAATGTAGAGTTCTCTCAGGAAGTTGTCTACCTTCCCTCCATGAATTTAGATCCTGTGGTATCTGCTCATATAACACAATATGGTTTTTTTGTATCATGTAAAATAACAATCAGTATGTGATCATGTGATCAATGGCCTTATCCCTTGTTTAATTTTTGTGAAGGCTGGGGATTGGTCTGTGTTTCCTATTCCCTACCTCTTTTCTTCTAGCAAAGACTCTGACCTGAGCAGAGAGCTAATAAATGCATGTTAAATAAACACCAAAGAGCATTAGATGTGAATTTTCTTAATAGTAATGATGACAGAGTAAGGAAGTGCATAGTGCCAGGTATAAACACTGAAGTCTTATCATGATGTAGGTTTGTCTTTTGAGGCCAAAGATTTATTTCTCACTTCCTCTGTCCTTCCTGTCAGATAAAACATCTTTGTGCTTGACTTTCATAAATAAATAACTTCAGTAAAATGCAGTTGTAAACTAAACAATAACAGGAACTGCCACAGGACTCTGAGATACGATATTTCATTAGGCTATTATTCAAGCAAAAAATAACTTTCAAGAGGGGAAAAGCCAATGTATAACATTGGGGAACTGATGACCATGGCATCTGCCGTCACATTTAATCATCACAACAGCCCAATAAAGGTGGGATTGTTATTATTCTCATTTTACAGATGGGGAAACTGAGTCCTAAGAGGTTAAGTCACTTTCCCTACATCACTCAGTTAGGCATGGTCAAAGGTGGCATTTGGAGCTGGGCCATGTGACTTCACAGGGCCCTGTCCTAAGCACCCCGTGCTTAGGTGACCTACCTGCTGGGCAGAAATGGCTACCCCTACCAGGTATGGCCAGGCCAGGTGTAGTGGCTCATGTCTGTATAGCAAAAAAAAAAAAAAAAAGAAAAAAATGATTTGTATTCCTTTGGGTATCTATGCAATAATGAGATTGCTGGGTCAAATGGTATTTCTGGCTCTAGGTCTTTTAGGAATTGCCACACTGTCTTCCACAATGGTTGAACTAATTTACATGCCCACCAGCAGTGTAAAAGCGTTCCTATTTCTCCACAGCCTTGCCAGCATCTGTTGTTTCTTGACTTTCTAATAATCACCATTCTGACTGAAATGAGATGGTATCTCATGGTTTTGATTTGCATTTCTCTAATGATCAGTGATGTTGAGCTTTTTTCACATGTTTGTTGGCCACACAAATGTCTTCCTTTGAGATGTGTCGGTTCATTTTCTTTGCCCACTTTTTAATGGGGTTGTTTTGTTTTTCTCATAGATTTGTTTAAGTTTCTTGTAGATTCTGGGTATTAGACTTTTGTCAGATGGATAGATTACAAAAATTTTCTCTTATTCTGTAGGTTGTTCATTCTGATGATAGTTTCTTTTGCTGTGCATATGCTCTTTAGTTTAATTAGATTCCACTTGCCAATTTTTGCTTTTGTTGCAATTGCTTTTGAGATTTTCATCATGAAATCTTTGTCTGTGCCTGTGTCTTGAATGGTGTTGCCTAGGTTTTTTTTCCAGGGTTTTTATGGTTTTGGGTTTTATGTTTAGGTTTTTAATACATCTTGAGTGATTTTGGGCTTTACATTTAAGTCTTTAATTCATCTTGACTTGATTTTTTTATAAGGTATAAGGAAGGGGTCTAGTTTCAATTTTCTGCGTATGGCTAGCCAGTTTTCCCAGCACCATTTATTAAATAGGGAATCCTTTCCCCAATGCTTGTTTTTGTCAGGTTTGTTAAAAAATCAGATGTTTGTAGATGTGTGGTCTTATTTCTGAGATCTCTATTCTGTTCCATTGATCTATGTGTCTGTTTTTGTACCAGTATCGTGATGTTTTGGTTACTATAGGCTTATCATATAGTTTGAAGTCAGGTAGTGTGATGCCTCCAGCTTTGTTCTTTTTGCTTAAGATTATCTTACCTATACAGGCTCTTTTTTGGGTCCACATGAATTTTAAAGTAGTTTTTTCAAATTCTGTGAAGACTGTCAATGGTAGTTTAATGGGAATAGCATTTAATTTAATCTTTAAATTGCTTTGGGCAGTATGGCCATTTTCACAATATTGATTCTTCCTATCCTTGAGCATGGGATGTTTTCCCATTTGTTTGTGTCCTCTCTTATTTCCTTGAGCAGTGGTTTGTAGTTCTCCTTGAAGAGGTCCTTCACATCCCTTGTAAGTTGTATTCCTAGGTATTTTATTCTCTTTGTAGCATGAGAGTTCATTCATGATTTGGCTCTCTGTTTGCCTGTTGTTGATGTATAGGAATGCTTGTGATTTTTGCACATTGATTTTGTATCCTGAGACTTTGCTGAAGTTGCTTATCAGCTTAAGAAGCTTTTCAGCTGAGACAATGTGGTTTTCTAGATACAGGATTATGTCATCTGCAAACAGAGACAGTTTGACGTCCTCTCTTCCTATTTGAATTCCCTTTTTCTCGCCTGATTGTCTTGGCCAGAACTTAAAATACTGTGTTGAACAGGAGTGGTGAGAGAGGGCATCCTTCTCTTGGGCCAGTTTTCAAGGGGAATGCTTCCAGTTTTTGTCCATTCAGTATGATATTAACTGTAGATTTTTCATAAATGGCTCTAATTATTTTGAAGTATGTTTCATCAATACCTAGTTTATTGAGAGTTTTTAACATAAAGGGATGTCGACTTTTATGGAAGTCCTTTTCTCATTTATTGAGATAATCATGTGGTTTTTATTTTTAGTTCTGTTTATGTGATGAATTACATTTATTGGTTTGCATATGTCGAAACAGCCTTGCATCCCATGGATGAAGCTGACTTGATCATGGTAAACAAGCTTTTTGTTGTGCTGCTGGATTTGGTTTCCCAGTATTTTATTGAGGATTTTTGTATCAATGTTCATCAGGGGTGTTGGCCTGAAGTTTTATTTTTTTGTTGTGTCTCTGCCAGGTTTTGGTATCAGGATGATGCTGGCCTCATAAAATGAGTTAGGGAGAAGTCCCTCCTTTTCAGTTGTTTGGAATGTTTGGTACCAGCGCCTCTTTGTACCTCTGGTAGAATTCAGCTGTAAATCCATCTGGGCTTTTTTGTTTGTTTGTTGGTAGGCTACTTATGACTGCCTCAATTTCAGAACTTGTTATCGATTTATTCAGGGATTCAACTTCTTCCAGGTTCAGTCTCGGGAGGGACTTTGTGTTCAGGAATTTATCTATTTCTTCTAGATTTTCTAGTTTATTTAGGTACATACTATTCTTATCCTCATTTTAGAGATGAGAAAACTGAAGCACTGAGAAGTTAAGTTACCTACGCGTCATGGTGTCTGGCACATTCAAGTGCTCAATGAGTGTTAAAATGAGACTTCGTTTTGGTCAAGAATTGGAATGCAATTATTTATATGAGCAGGGATGCCCTGAAGCAATTGAGGGAGTAGGGAGTAGGATACAGAGGGCAAAGAGGCCATACAGTCTGTGACCACGAGCAAGTTACCACGGTGGACACCAGACTCAATCCCACCATCACTGCAACAGACTCTGTAGGATCCATCTTGGAAATAGTCCAGCTATGGGACTCAGAAGTTAGGATATTCTTGGAAGAAGTTATAGAGACCTTTTTTTTTTCAAGATGGGGTCTCACTCTGTCACACTGGGCTGGAGGGTAGTGGCTCGACCTTGGCTCACTGCAACCTCCACCTTCTGGGTTCAAGCGATTCTCCTATCTCAGCCTCCCGAGTAGCTGGGATTATAGGCACACATCACCGCACACAGCTAATTTTTGTATTTTTTGGGGGGGGGACGGAGTTTCGCTCTTGTTACCCAGGCTGGAGTGCAATGGTGCGATCTCGGCTCACCGCAACCTCCACCTCCTGGGTTCAGGCAATTCTCCTGCCTCAGCCTCCTGAGTAGCTGGGGTCACAGGCACGCACCACCATGCCCAGCTAATTTTTTGCATTTTTAGTAGAGACGGGGTTTCACCGTGCTGACCAGGATGGTCTCAATCTTTGACCTCGTGATCCACCCGCCTCGGCCTCCCAAAGTGCTGGGATTACAGGCTTGAGCCACCGCGCCCAGCCTAATTTTTGTATTTTTAATAGAGATGGGATCTTGCCATGTTGGCCAGGCTGGTCTCAAACTCCTGACCTTAGGTGATCTACCCACCTCAGCCTCCCAAAGTGCTGAGATTACAGAAGCCACCACACCTGGCCCAAGTTATAGGGACTTTTTAAAAAGCAATTGTGAGCATCATGGTTATATCCTGTGCATTGCCACCCATTTTCCAGGGAAGGAAAGAGGAGAAACCTATTATGCACTATTCCCCCTGGCTTCCGGTACTTCCCCTTTGCTCTGGCATCAGCTCTTACATGTGCAACAAATCATCCCTAAACTCAGTAGGAAAACTGAGCTGCGTGTAGTGCCTCACACTTGTAATCTTGTAATCCCAGCACTTTGGGAGGCTGAGGTGTGAGGATCTCTTGAGCCCAGAAGTTCAACACGGTGAAACCCCATCTCTACAAAAGATACAAAAATTAGCCAGACATAGTGGTGTGCACCTGTAGTCCTAGCTAACAGGGAAGCTAAGGTGGGATGATCACATGAGTCCAGGAGCTCAAGGCTGCAGTGAGCCATGATTACACCACTGCACTCCAGCCTGGGCAACTGAGTGAGATCCAGTCTCAAAAAAAAAAAAAAAAAGACAAGAAATTGATAATAAACATCTGTTTAGCTCATGCAAACAGAGGTTGGCCGGGGTCTGGCTGATCTAGGTGGTGCTCAGCTAGGTGATGGTACTTCCTGCACAGTTTCTGCTAGGCTTGGCTTCTCACTGATGTCTGGGGTTCAGGCCAGCAACACTTAAGCACATTCTAAGTCCAGGTTGGTGGGCGGTGGCTACCTGAGGGAAGCTCTCCTTGTGACAATGGCGAAGGTGCATGAGTACAAGTGGAATCCCAAGAGACCTTGTAAAGCTGGTGCTTGGAATTGGCATGCTGACATTTCTGTGTTATTCTATTAGCCGAAGCAAGTCACATGGCCAAACCTAGGTCAAGAGGCAGACAAATGCATTCTGCCTTTGCTGGAGGAGTTTCTACTGTTGACCTGGGCTTAAGACCAGTAAGTCAGTCTACCATGCTTCCTCTATCTTCTGCCAAATTGGGCAAGCATGATGTGAAATTTAAGTCTTTACTAGTGCCAATTTTAGTTATCACTCAGCAAAATCCCAAAACCTTAATTATATTCTAGGTTGTTATTAATGGGAGGTGCGACGATACTCAAAGCTCCACAACGCTAAGTCTCCAGGAGTGTCTTTGTTATCTCAGACCCGAGCTGGAAATTGTTACCTTATCTTGTACGATGGCTTTGTTCACCTTAAAATCGTGAGGTGTTTGGAGTTGGTGAGCTTGTTTCTCCACAGTGACAGCCTCTCACCACCTCAGCAACCACCTCGAATGGTCAGACTTGGAATCAGCACACTCCAGTTGCCCAAGCTTGTCAGAATGAAGTAAGAGCAGCCGGGAGAATGAATAAATTGCCAGTCATATTGATGTGTGTGTTCTCCTACGTTTTAGGAGAAGGCTTTGGATTTTGCAAAAATGTCTTTTCTGTGCTTCCCTCAATACCTTGGCTCTCTCATCTGGCACGGATGCAATTTAGTTGGAAGGAGGAGAGGCAAAGCTTTTATGCTGGTTGGAATTTGTAGCCATAAATTTACAGGACTTTTTCCAACCTAGCATGGAAAAGGCTTGCTGTTTTATGCTTTTTTGTGAGTTATAAGTCATAAAGCATATGCTAGGGGCGGCATCACTGTTGTGCTCTTGGCTGTCTAGAGAAGGTCTGTGGAAGAAACCTAAGCCTCAGATGATTAAATGTCTTTCCAAACACTCTTAAGTTATTTATACTGTGTCCTTGCATTGGCTAAGCAAATGAACCCAGGTCTTGACGCTAGTGTGTTACAGTGCATTCTCATTAAACTATGAATGAAATCATATGCTTTATGAATACCGTTAAGGTACCTGTATGCTTAGTAGCTTGCGTCTGTCTGTATAAATTCACAGGCCACACCTGGAAGTCGCAGCCTGCCCCTCTCCTCCCTGAGCCCGGTCCCCAGTAGAGGCAGAGAGGCTGCCATGGCCCAGTGAGAGTCAGGTGAAGGAGAGGTGGGTGAAGGAAAGCTGAGAAGAGGATCATGTGTGGACACGGGGCTGTCATATGGCCCTGCTTTGACTCTCTAGCTGTGCTGTAGGGCCTGGAGTGACATGAGCTAGGGTCTGCTGTGAGCCCTTTCCACTCCACCAAAGGCCCTGCATAAGTCATGTCAATCTATTTGCTCAGCAAAATCAGGGACACAGTTTTCTAGAACCCAAGGTGCTTCTCCTCCCCCAGCCCAGCAAACAGTGCACCCTGATTGGTGGGCCCTTATTTGTGTCAGAGATAAAACACTCCGCAGGGTTCCAGGTCATCAGCTGTGGCCCACAGACCCCTGGCAAGGAGAGACAGAGCTGCAGAGCCCTCAGGAGCCACAGAGGGCCTGCTGCCCACCACTCAATGCCTACTCAGCTGCTGGCCCCTGTGGGTGGCAACAATGCTAGTGATGTACAGAATCCTGGGACTAGTGCCAGTGACCCTAGGGATACCCTGGGTGATCCAGGGGTACACTGCTGTGGTGACCTTTATGGTCAGGAGATGACACACGGTGAGAAGAAGGGCAGAGCTGACCCAAAGGTATACGGTCCAGGGAAAGGCCAGAGCCACGATGCAGCCAGCACTCCAGGCCAGTGGGGGCCTCATGTCACCCATGCCACAGGCCAGTCCGGGATTGCTCCACACCCTCTGCCTAGGGTTCTGAATGAAATGAGCAGGTCTTCCATCAGGATCTAGGTGAGCTTCTGAAAAAAGCATGAAAAAGGAAGCCTCCTGAACTTCCCCTAGTGACTGATGCAAAGCATGTCCGTACACTTCACAGCAGGCAGAGATCGGAGGAAAACCGCAGATGATCTGAATGACAGCAGTGACCATCAGGGACCTGTAGAGCTGCCTGACCAGGACTGTCAGACGGAAACAACACTTGCAAGCAAAGAAGGAAAGGTCGGAGCAGGCCACGGCAGGAACGAAGTAGCCGTGAATGTTGGAGTGAGGTGACTGACCTCCCTGTCCCACACCCCGCCCAGCATCCTGCATCTGCTGGAGGGTGGTAGAGACCACGTGGAGGATGCAGACTTGGCAGTGGAGGGGAGCAGGGAAGCAGGATACAGCAGTCCCCTAGCCTCCCGGCCACAAGTCCCTCTGAAGGGTGTGGATGATGACGGTGACTTAGGTGCATGCTTCGATGTCCTGAAGGGGAGACTGGAGAAGCAGACATGCAATCATGGAAAGAAATCAAAGGGATAAAGGACTCACGGCACAAGTCCAAAGTCTGAACCAGGAGCAGGACTCTCTGCAGGGTGCAAGGGCGCAGCTGGAGAGGGAGCTCCCAAAGCCGCAGCTGATGCTTCCCGTTCTGCCTGAACTCCACCAAGAACCCATGACGGAGTCTCATGGGAGTCCACAGAGAGGACGCCTACTGCCTGGACCTCAAGCAGAGACTTCGCAAGGTGCACAATACATGAACCATGTGTCACACCCGTGACCACTACAGGAAGACGGCCCAAAACCTGGCCCAGGAATTGAAGAAAGACACTTCCAGTTTTCAGAGGGAGATCCTCTTCCATGAGAGAACAGCCCAGGAAAGCTAGATGGCCACTGCGACCACTGAGAGAGCACTCCAGGTGCTGCAGGAAGAAAACGACCACAACAGGCAGAAGCCGCTGACAGGCCAAGTTGCAGCCTTTTCTGAGTGGCCCTTTGGCTCCTATGGCTCCACCACCCACAGCCCACAGCAGCCCAGAAATGCCAGAGGGGCCAGGCATGGTGGCTCATACCTGTAATCCCAGCACTTTAGGAGGCCGAGGCAGGTGGATTTCTTGAGATCAGGAGTTTGAGACCAGCCTGGCCAACATGGCAAAACCCCATCTCTGCTAATAATGAAAATATATATATATATATATAGCCAGGTGTGGTGGTGTGCACCTGTAGTCCCAGCTACTTGCGAGGCTGAGGCATGAGGCTCACTTGAACATGAGAAGCAGAGATTGCAGTGAGCTGAGATTGCACCACTGCACTCCACCATGGGCAATAAAGTGAGATTTCATCTCAAAAAAGAGAAGAAGAAAGAAGTGCCAAGAGGACCATGGGCTCCCAGGAGGGAGGCTGGTCACAGTATGAGAGGCTGGGTCCAGAGCACCTGCCGATTTGATTCTGTTTTCCCTTTACCCAGGTTCGGAATGCCCAGAGCCTCTGCAGAACATCAGCTGGTGCTGCTCGCTTTAAAGTACTTTTGATTGATCTCTCATTAGTTTAGCTACTGTTTATTAGTCGATGCTGAAATTGCTCTTATTGAAGTGTGACAGATAGTGTTAAGATTGTAAGGTACATTTTTCAAATAAGGAGTGTTTAATATAAAAAAAAATGCAAAAGGATAAAGTGGAAAGCACCAGGTGTATAAACCAATTAGTCGCCTCTTGGTGGTGGTTTATTTTGGGCTCGTCCCCGAGACAAGGATTTAGATGCAGTAATTTATTTGGTGAGTGATTCCAGGAAGGATGGTGGAGGGGTAGGGAAATGGGAGAGAAAAGGGAAAGAATGAGTGTTAAAGATCAGATGCCACCGTCGGCAACGGGGGCTCAGTGGTGCTGGGAACTCTGCAAGGTGCTGGAGACCTCACCTCTGAGTGGTTTTTCCCACAGAGTGAGGGAGCTGGGGTGTTTATCCACAACTTCCTTCCATCATCGGTGAGGACTGCTCCAAGGGTCAGTAACTTCCTGGCACTTCTGGCCACCCATGAGTGATTCAGGTATGCTTCTGTCACCACCAAGTCTTCAGGAAGAGACTCACAGGTACCTGCAGTGGGAAACCCTTGGCATGGATGGGAACAGTGGGTGTGGATGGGACAAGGGAGGCTCCATTAGCATCCACCGCAGGGTGCGCAAGAGATTTTGAGGCATGGAAAGAACGAAAATTTGTAGCTTTTAAAACTGAGTGCAGAAACTGAATACCTACGAGGTCCTTGGACTGAATGAGGAAAGGAGAACTTTTTTTTCCTGATTATTTAATTTACTTAAATTTGGGCACAATCATGCAATGAACCGTTATATAACCATTGAAAAAATGAGGACCAGCTCCTGTGCTGATAGGAAACTGTCTTTGTCTTATAGTTTCAAGTAGAAAAAAAGCACAGTACAAACAATATTTAGAATATGCTCCTTTAAAAAAAAATAGAGCTTTATTGGGTATAATTTACATACCATAAAATTTACCTATTTTAAGTGTACCAGTGTAGTTTTTTAGTAAATTTATGCAGCTTTCCAGAAATTTCACGTACGTGGAATCATACCATATGTGGTCTTTCACTCCTCACTACTCTCACTCGGTGTTATTAAAGTCATCCGCATTGGAGCATGTATCAATAGCTTATTCCCCTCTTACTGCTGAATAGTATTTCATTGCATGCATTTATCACATTTAGTTTATTCATTCTACATTTGGACTGTTTGAAGTTTTATTGTTATAAATAATGCTACTGTGAACATCCACATACCAGTCTTTCTGTAGACATGTATTTTCACTTCTCTTGAGTCGATGCCTGTGAGTGGAATTTCTGGGCGGTGTGTTAAGTTTATGCATATTTCTTTAAGCAGCTACCCAACTGTTTCCCAAAGAAACTACCATTTTATGTTCCCATCAACCGTGTTCACTGAGAACCAGTTATCTGAGTCCCCACTGACGGTTGGTATTATCAGTCTTTTTTTCTATTTCAGCTATTCTAAGCAGTAAGGGTTTGGATCACTGCAATTATTTTCTGTAAGTTCAAAATTATTTCCAAATATAAGGTTAAAAAAGCAATTCTAGCTCCCATCACACTGCAGCACCCCTATCAGAATGGCATACGCAGGAATTTTTTTTTTTTTTTTTTTTTTTTTTTGAGACAGAGTCTCACTCTGCCACCCAGGCTGGAGTGCAGTGGTGCAATTTCGGCTCACTGCAACTTCTGCCTCCCAGGTTCAAGCAATTCTCCTACCTCAGCCTCCCAAGTAGCTGGGATTACAGGCACACGCCGCCATGCCCAGCTAATTTGTTGTATTTTTAGTAGAGACGGGGTTTCACCATGTTGGCCAGGATGTTCTTGATCTCCTGACCTTGTGATCCGCCCACCTCAGCTTCCCAAAGTGCTGGGATTATAGGCATGAGCCACCGTACCCGGCAGGAACTGTTTTATAGTGTGGACATCCTCACTGAAAGAACCAAAAGGAAGAACAAGATCAGATTTTAAATCTTTTGCTAGAAATAGTCATTGTCTGGTAACAATGCAATGGATGTTTATTCAATCAAGACATACTCCCCGGATTACTTTATGACTGTGAATGGGAAATTGGTGGTTAAAATGTCCAGGCGTTGGGTAAAGAAAGACATGAGAGTACTCATATTATCTTTCTCCAGTTACTGCAGAAGTTATTCAGCTTCCTCAGCCTTGTCCCTTTGGGTCTGAGCAAGGGTCATTTGCTTTGGATCCACCTAACAGAGCAGGGTTAGACTCAGAATGGAGGAATTGAAGGGAGCTATTCATTCACTACCCCTGCAGCAAGAACACAGGCTTGTTGTAAGCTCGGCAATAGACTTACTGCCCCACTCTAATCCACTCCACGGTGGCCTCCCACACAGTGAGCCCCATTTGTAGGGGTCACCACTCTCTCACTTGCCCCCAGATCACGACTTCTCTCTGGTTCTCATGTAACGAATCCACTGCATGCCTGCAGCTAATTGACTGAGTTCAAACAAATTAATGGGCTAATCGGCCAATAGCAGATGAAATCAAGAAATGTGAGGTGGAAAAGAAATAAGTTCCTATCCATTTGCCATGTCCTGACTTTGGGCCAGTTGGCTTATACTTCCTGGCTTTCAAGTTTTCAAATATTTAGTGAGCATCAACTATTCATTCTTTCTTTCATTTATGTACTCAATCAACACATGTGTGGTACAGAACTATCATGTAATGATAGGTACTACGATAGGTACTAGGGATAAGAAAAGCAAGAAGTCCTGNAATACGTACCAGATACTACGTGAGGCTAGCGGGGCTTAGTAGTTAACAAAAGGGGCAGAGTACTTTCCCCCAAGAGCCTTCTATCCTCGTGGGAGAAATAGATTATAACCATTGTACAAATAAATGCATAATACATGTCAAGTTATAATAGGGATTACAGAATGAAATAAAACACAATAAAGAAGTAGAGACAGACAGGTGCATTAAAATTCTGGAAGGATGTACTCCAAAGGATTAACAAAAAGACCTGTAGCTTTTAAAATTTATATCTCCTAAATGTTGTATAACAAACATGTATTTTTTTAATAAAAAGTTATTCTAAATGTATAAAAAGCATTGGGTTTGAATGTCCACGTGATTGTGTCACCTGTTGTGTCATAATTTTAGTACTAAAAATACTGAAAAAATTTCAACTGGAAAATAATACATAGTCTTTATTATTGGGTGTGGTTTCAACATATTTTAGGAATTTTGATATCTGGAAATATAAATAAATTATAGAAAACTAGACATGTTTATAAAATGCCTTCCAGATGGGTAATTTGAAATGATGGATAATCTCTTCCAGTCTTGGCAAATAGCAAAACGTGCTAAATAAGTCAGAATAGAAAAATAGTAGCATTACATGCAAGAAACAAAGAACAGAACATTTGAGCCCAAAATGCTGTTTCTAATGTCGCTTTGTTTTGTTATGTTCTTACTGGCAAATGAAGGGCAAATGTGTGTTTACGAGGTCACACAATAAAATATAAAGTGAAGATTTCAGTCATGTGGTTAGCTTAGCTCAAGGACACTATCATGCTTGAAAAAAATCAGACAAAAATAAATCCTGTTAAGGCCCAACCCAGGCCGCTTGCGGGGGGCCCAGCGCCCTCGGGTATTTGGACCCATGTTTGGTAGGCGGATGGAAGGTCATGGTGCACACTTGCCCCTTCCTTCCCCTCCTCCCATCCCCCTTCCCAGCACTTCCTGCAGTCTGACTCTGCCTTGTCACTGATTGGCATTGCCTTCCAAAACAAGGCAACATGTTTATTTTCTAACATCATCACTGATTATAACAACAATTACTCACAGCAACTGGTGTGGTCACACAACATCCCACACCAGATGTCCACCTAAAGCGTCCCTCTCTTACATGATTAAAATCTTTCAATCTCTGGTCTATAGTAATTTTATATTTTATATTTTGGAGACAGAGTTTTGCCCTTTCACCCAGTGGCACAATCATACCGCACTGCAGCCTGGAACTCCTAGCCTCGAGCATCCTTCCACCTTAGGCTCACAGGTAGCTGGGACTATAGGTGCATGCCATCATTCCCAGCTAATTTTTTTTTTTTTTTTGGTAGAGACATGGTCTTGATTTGTTGCCCAGTCTGGTCTTGAACTCCTGGCCTCAAGCGATCCTCCCGCCTCAGACTCCCAAAAATTCTCAGGATTATAGGCGTGAGCCATCATGCCCAGCCCTGGACTACACTGATTTTAAAATCCACTTGGCCATCTCCGGTGCTACAATAAACCAAATCCTATCCAAATGTTAACTTCATTTTATGTTTTATAAATGTGGTCATGTAATATTTATCCATTTAAGCATCAGCAAAGAAACTCAAATTTATACATGTGTGGCTTATTAATTGGCTTTGAGCGCTATGGCTTTCTGCAGTATTTCCAGCAGATTTCAAAGTGATCAGTCCTAATAACTTTGTGATTTGCTTTTTGTTTATTTGTTTGTTGTTTTGAATTGTTTGTTGAGTCTAACAATAATGAATCCAAGTTGTGCTTTCTTATTTTGTGTTCCTAGATAATTCATTATTGAGAAATCAAATTATGCTAGTTAACAGAAGGATTGTAATGAGGCAAGAATTCTGTTTACAAAGGTAAAGTAACTTCAGCAAAAGTTAATATTTGGAAGTTTGCTGGTAATCAATAAAAATTAAAGAAGGTATACATAGGAGTCTTTGAAATTCGGGCAAAAACAATGCATTGGCTCCCTTTTTCTTATAACAAAAACCAAGTTCACTTAAAGTAATTTATTTCTTTTTATGGAACTACATTATGCATTATAGGAGTTCAGTCTTGCCATCCACAGATTTACTAGGCTTTGTTTTGAAAAGTTGCTTTCCTTTTTCTTCTTTGGACTTTTCAAAAGCAGAAGCCACACTGACATGCTCGGCGTGGTATTTGCTGATGCGTGCTTGTGTGTGGTTTTAATTTTTAGGTTTGTTTCCCCTCAACCTTTTCTTTGAGTTAATGTGAATCACAGCTGTGGTTTTCATTCCTGAGCACTGTGATTCACTGCCATCGACTTCCTCTGGAGCCCGCTATACCACAGAGCCCTGTGGGAAACTGATTAGTCACTGCCGAGCAAGGTAACTTGCATGCCGTGGTCAGCATCAGCTCAAACAGCTGTCTTTGGGCAACAATGAAAGTTGCTGTAGCATCTTCCTTTGGGGAAGTAAGACAGCTTTCTTTAGGGGTTCGTATGGTTTGTAGCAATCCATGGATTTATCTTGATAACATACGGACAAATTTGATGTTGAAAAAGATAAACGTCTTATTTGGTTGAGAAGCTTTTGGGTCACACTTCTGCCTTCAAGAAACAGATGTTGATCACAGCCCCTTGCCAGTGGCATATAAATAATGTTTGCGGATAGCTTAAACCTTACTATATTGATACAGCTTTGAAAACTTGCAACAGATTCATTTATCTCAAACATACTTTTATCTAACTTCCTTGAGTCTAATTTTAGAAAATTTTAAGCCAAGGGATTTTTCTTTCTAAAGTCTTGCCATAATCAATTATTCTCCTTAAGTTTCCACTTGTAGTTAGCATTGCTGATGAACAGCTTGTGATCACCTAGTCCACGGGTGTAGATATGACCCTACCTCCATTTGATGTCACCTAACCTAAAGAGGCTTCGGCTGCTATGTCTGCGATAAAGAGAACTCTAATCTTCCTGTTCAGAGTAAAGCTCTACATGTTTAAGGAACTGGAGCAGTTTAAGAGCAGGGACAAAGGTTAACCAGTTAAATAGGCCAAACAAGGTGTCAGAAGATCAAATTCTGGTCTGAGCCTTGGGAAACAATTTTTGCCTTGCTAGATCTCAGGATTTTTTTTTTTTTTTTTTT
>NW_016107790.1:204169-205786 GCF_001604975.1 Cebus imitator | reverse complement strand
TCTTGGCTCACTGCAAACTCTGCCTCCCGGGTTCAAGCGATTCTCCTGCCTCAGCCTCCCGAGTAGCTCGGATTACAGTCACCCACCACCATGCCTGGCTAATTTTTGTATTTTTTTTTAGTAGAGATATGGGGTTTCACCATGTTGATCAGGCTGGTCTCAAACTCCTGACCTCAGGAGATCCTCCCGCCTCAGCCTCCCAAAGTGCTGGGATTATAGGCATGAGCCACCGTGCCTGGCTGGTTTCAGAGTTTTTATATGTCTGTTAGCATGGAGAGTTTGAGGTGGAAATGCAAACAGAAAAGAGTGTACCCATGTAGAAGTTACACGTGGTTGCCTTGCAATCAGAACTGGGTCATATAAACAAAAAGCCCAATCAAATATTTCCTGAACCTACAGGAAGTATAATTCCTTAATGTCTGCATAAAAGAGGATTGCCAGCCATATTCTGTTGAGACAAGAGGACACTGATACAATTCCTGATGCATCTGAATAACTGAAAGAAGATTTAGAAATGTAAATTTCAGAATAAATAAAAGCAAATAAAAACTAAAAGTAAGACAATATTAAATTGTTCAAGAGAGGAACATTTATCATAATATACTGTGTATTTCAGTGATGAATACAATGTTGGCATGATTGCAATATAATCACGTAGAGAAAATATACAGTCATATAGAGAATGTGTAGACAAGAAGTGTGCACACTTGCTGGAGCCGGGATCGGGGTGGAGGTGGTAGAGGAGAGTTCAATCCTCCTTGCCTTACGTAATGGGGAATCGACAGTCTAAAACTGAAAATTCCAGAAGTTGCAATACATGTGTTGTTACTTGGAAGTAAATACCAACTGGGTTGGCCCATTCTGGCTGCTCTAATAAAATACCTTAAACTGAGTAATTTATAAACAATAGAAATGCATTGCTCACAGTTCCGGAGCCCGGAAAGTTTGGGTCCAAGGTGCTAGTTGACTCAGTCCCTGGGGAAGGCTCACCTCTGCTTCAAATATGAAGCCTTCTAGCTGTGTCCTCCCTTGGCAGAGGGGGCAAATAAGCTCCCTCAGGCCTCTTATGAGGGCAGTAATCCCATTCATGTGAGCTTCACTCAAGACCTAATCACCTCCTAAATGCCCTACCTCTTCATACTATTGCATTGGGGATTCCATTTCAACGTATAAATTGGGGGATGAGAGGCACAAATATTTAGATTACAGCACCAACACACTTAGCTAAAAAGATTGAAGGTGGTTGACTCTAAGGAGAGGGAAATGGGGAGAAATGATGTTTGTGTGAATAATCCTCATGAATCTATTTGAGTTTTTGTATAATTTTGATGAAACTAAAAACTGGCAGGGCGCGGTGGCTCACGCCTGTAATCCCAGCACTTTGGGAGGCCAAGGCAGGTGGATCACGAGGTCAAGAGATCAAGACCATCCTGGCCAACATGGTGAAACCCCGTCTCTACTAAAAATACAAAAATTAGCTGGGCATGTTAGCGTGCGCCTGTAGTCCCAGCTACTCGGGAGGCTGAGGCAGGAGAATTGCTTGAACCCAGAAGGCAGAGGTTGTAGTGAGCTGAGATCACACCATTGCACTCCAGCCTGGGTAACAAGAGCGAAACT
>NW_016107790.1:184464-204136 GCF_001604975.1 Cebus imitator | reverse complement strand
AAACTAAAAACAGAAAAAGTCATAACAATCTTTAAAATAAAATCAGTGAATCAAAAAGAAAGACACTGATACCCACTGAGGTTCAATAACTTCTCCAGGGCTCATCATGACAAGGGGCAAAGCCAAGATTCAAACACTCTCAGTTCAGCTGGAGAGCCTGAGCACTCAATTTTGCATATTGCCTCTCAAAAAAAAAAAAAAAATGAAATATACTCATCATCATTCATCATTCAAAATAAAAAAATGTGAATTAAAATAACAGTGAAGTATAGTCATGCATCGCTTAACGATGGGGATACTTTCTGAGAAATGCATCACTTGGCAATTTTGCCATTGTGCAAATATCATAGAGTGCCTTTATATAAAAATGGTAGAGCCCACTGTACAGGTAGGCTATATGGTATAGTCTATTCCTTCACAGCTATGAGCCTGTACAGCATGTTACTATACTGAATACCATGAGACAATTGTTAACCTAAGGATGAGTACTAAACATAGCTAACGTAGAAAATGTACAGTAAGCATACAGTATAAAAGATTTTTTTAATAGTACACCTGTATAGTGCAGCTCCATTATAATTTCATGGGACCACCATTGTGTATACAGTCAATCATTAGCTGAAATGTCATTGTGCAATGCATGACTGTATTATATTGTGCTTTTCAGATGAACAAAAATGTAAACAATTGTTAATGCTCATGGTTGGCAAGAGTGTGAAGTCATGGTCAATCTCGTTGGCATCCCGCATCACAAGTTCTTAAAAACTGCACACGCCTTGCCCTAGTAATTCATTTTATAGGACGTAATTTAAGAAAGTAACTGGGCATGGATTAAAAGAAATTTGGAAAAAAGGTTGCAACATTGTTTAAAATATCAAAAACAGCAAAAATTAAAAGTTACCTAAACATTCATCAGTTGGTTAAATGTATTAGTGTATGCGTTTCACAGGTGTGAAAGGAACGAGGTAGATATATTTGTGTTAACATGAAAAGATGTCCATGTTATATTATAAAACGTAAAATGCACATCTCAGGACAGTATGTGCAACATGATCCCTTCATGTAAAAATGTGTGTGTGCATGTGCACGTGGGCATACACATAGGGTCTGGAAGGACAGGCCTGTAATGGTTGATGAAATTTATTTCTAGGTGGGAAAGGATTAGGTGTCTTAGCTCAGGCTGTCATAACAAAATATCACAGGCTGGGCTGCTTAAACACCAAACACCAAAAATGTATGTCTTGTAGTTCTGAAGGCTGAGAAGTCCAATGTCCCGGTGTCAGCATGGTCAGGCTCTGACGAGGGTCTGCTTCCTGGCTTGCAGATAGTCACCTTCTCACACAGCAGAGAGAAAAAGAACCAGCAAGCTCTCTGGTGTCTCTTCTTGTGAGGGCACTGATCCCATCACAAGCACTCCACCCTCATGACTTCATCTAAACCTAATTACCTTCCAGAGGTTCCACCTCCAAATAACTTCACAGGGGAGATTAGGGCTTTGACACAGGTATTCACAAACATTCAGTTCATAACAAGAGGGAACTCTCCCTTTTACTCATACGCTTTTGTGTTGTTTTAGTATTTACAAAATATTAATGATTTAAGTCATATACGTATGAGACAAGATCTCACCCAGACTGGAGTGCAGTGGCACAGTCACAGCTCACTGTAACCTCGGCATCCCAGGCTCATGCCATCCTCCCACCTCAACTTCCTGGGTAGCTGGGACCACAGGTGCATGCCACCACACCTAGCTAATTCTTTTATTTTTGTAGAGATGGGATCTCACTGTGTTGCCTAGACTGAGCTGGACTCAAACAATCCTCCTGCCTCAGCCTCCCAAAGTGCTGGGATTACAGGCATGAGCCACCACACCCAGCTGAAAATACACTTTTATTTAAAAAGGAAAACCTTATAGGTATGAGTGACAGGTGACCAGAAATGACATCTAATCCAAACTTTCAATTTTTATAGGTAATCAACGGGATTTAATGACGTTCTCAAAGTCACACAAATGCAAATGCAAATAAAACCTCAAGGTTTCTAGTCTGATGAGTATCGAATTACTGAAATCATATAAAATATTAAAATAAAACAACAATGTTATATGGTTCTCATTAACTTCAAAAGGCTCAAACAGGCAACTCAAAATGTGTCTCAAGTAGTCTAGGCAATTTGTTGCCATTTTCATTCACATTGACACTGGTTTTTACTGCTAATCCCATTGATTTCAACCTTGTTTTGTGACAGAGTCATAAAGACTAGTAAGATGAAGCAGCCAATGTTATGATTATTTATTTGTAAGGTGAAACCAGAAAACAAAGCCTGATTCTAAATAAAGTCATTTTAAATGGCAAATGAACAGATGACAGTTTTAAGGGACTCCATCGTAGCCTTTCTCAGTAAGTGAGATTTTAACATTGTAACTTATCACCAAAAAGTAAAGTGATACACTGCAGACTCTTGGATAGTCACTTTTCCCCTTAAACCCCCTCAAAACAGAGACAAAAAATCATTATTTATTTTAGGAAGTATGAGAAGTACGGGTGAGGGGTCTGGGCATGTTACTTCTGTCACATGTTTGGAGAGATGTTGGCCAGTTGTCAACAGTCTGTTTCTGGTTCCTGTGGTCTAGAGTCCCCCAAGAGCAAGTCAGGGGTCTCCCTGAGCCCGCCCAGCCCCACGTGTGTTTCCACTGGGTTCCAGGCCAGGCTGGTCTTCTAGGGCCAGTGTGGACCATGTACTTGCTGTGGTTAGCTAGGGTTCTCGAACTTTCCCATCTGAGTCCCCTGGAGAGCTGGTGAAAACTCCCCCAGGGTTCCTGATGCAATAGGTCTGGGCTGGGGCCTGATAATTTGCATTTATAATCTGTTCTCAAGGCAGTATATGCTGGTAGCCAGCTCTGGGGTGGGCTGTGGGGCAAGCAGGCCTAATTTGTAGCATTTGCTGACTTCCATGTGGTATAAATCCTCCCACCAAGCGTGTCACAACCAACCTGCAAAATTGCTGCGTATTTAGTAATTGGCTCTTGTGAGCCAGCGTGAGCTGGTGTGAACTGGCTGCAGAACATTGCTGCAGGTGAGACTGATGCTGCTGATCTAGATGAGCTGTCTGGATTTCTAAGGGAGTTTCATCCACTGGTGATCCTGCCTATTCCAACTGTATTTCTCCACCCCGACTGTGTGTCGCAGCTCCACACTCATCTATCCAACTATCCTTTGGTCATTTCCACTTGGGAGACCTACAGGCTCCTCAAATTTAGCCGGTCCAAAGTTCAACTATTTTCTTTTCCTCTCACCATACCTTCTACCTTTCTAGATATCTTATGTTGGTGAATTGTACCACCATCCACTCAAGTTTCCCAGAGGAAACTCAAATCCTGTATCCCATAAATAGATCACCCACATGTGCCCCACCCTTTCCATTCATGTCACATGTGTACGATGGTTCCCGTACCTGTTTGGCTATCCACAATGTCACTCTCCTATTCAGAAGTATTCAGCGGGGCCTTGTCGTTCCCTGTAAGATCCTCAATTTGTCTCTATGGCCTAAGGATGATCTGATCTCCCCTGTCCAGCCCCACATCCCCTTCCACAGGATACTTGAGGCTCCAGCAATAATGGGCAGTATTGGATTTGATGCTTCTCCAAAGCACTTGCTTCTTTCTCACTTCTGGGGACCATTCCTCACGCTGCTCTGCCTGGAATCCCTTTCTCTGCCTACTCGTCTTTGTTAGGCTCGATTCAGAGGCTGCTTTTTCTGTAACACTCTTTTGGCCTCCCCAATGAAGAACTTAACGCTTTCTGTTTTCTGTTCCTCTTGCACTGGTCACAGATCTGTTTTAGCAGCAATCTTGTTGGAAGTGTCTGGGTGCAAAGGGCAGACATTTTCATATGTCTGTTATTTCACATTGACTGCCTGGGACATTATAGATGTTCAATCATGTTTGTTTAAGTAGAAGAATGGCTCAGTGAATTGTGGGCCATTTCACCCATCTTCAGTGCTTAGGTGGCAAAAGGTAGAAATGAACAGATGAAACTAGGATTAAACCTGGCTCATTCACCTCACACTTTTTAGAAGATATTTTCAGACTACTCAGGATTCTGGTCTCGAGAATCAGCTGACTCATGAAGTCCATTCTGATCTGTGTTCCGGCCTTTAAGATGAACCCAAGTGTATTTGTTTCTAGGTGGCTCACAGGTCTGAGCTTCCTGGGAGATTTGCAGACTAGAGATGGTGCAAGACTGGTCTGGGACAGGTTGATCAGCTCTTCAAGCCTGAGTCAGTGGGGTGAGAACTGCCCACATCTGCACAATGGGAGTGGCAGCACTCTTTCTTTTGATTGGGCTTCCTGTGTTTTCTTAGAGCTTATGAATGAAGTTAGTATAGATGGATCCAAAGAATGGCAAGAATTTTCAGAGGCTGGATCAATAGAACAGATGGAAAAGCCCATTATCTGTATGAAGAGACTCAGGAAGTAAGAGCTCCAAAAGCCAAGAATAGATTCTAAACAGATATCCTAGTTTCATCGTAAGCAGTCTCTTGCTCATCCTTCCCCGTTCCCCTCTAAATCCCTTTATTCTGTCTGGTATTAGAATTACTTAGAACCCTGGTAAAACCTCTGCAAATGACACCTATTCTTCTAGGGAGGATTGGTTCTTACTGATGTACACTAATGAAAGCAACACACACACACACACACACACACACACAAACACACAATTACAAATTCAGATGTTAAAGCACCAAATACATCTATTTGGATGAACATAAAAAAGTTTTAAGTATTTATGATCACTCTTTGTTGCTCATGCTAATACATACATTATTATGCATAGTATTTTAACTTGCAAAGTGCTTTGCATGCATTTATTTAGGATGCTATAATTTCTAAACAATGTACTCTGTAAAAGGAGGTGACTATTTGCATGAATAAGTTTTATTTGGCCTAGCATCTTAGTAAACCAGGATTTAAATATATATATATTTCTAATAATAAATAATAATCATCAGAATGGCTAGCATTTATTAATCATTTATTATATTACACACATTGTGCTAAGAGAGTGCTTTCTCATGGACTATTTTATTCAATGCCCATTTTACAGATGAGGAAACTGAAGCAGGGAGTAACTAAGTAACTGCTCAGAGTCATGCCCTTAGTGATTCCCTGGGATGGTCCCTCCCTGTTTTCATAGTCATAGAGCCATAGCAAGGAGACATGGCTGCTTGTTGAATTTTCTCACCTCATTGTCAAAGCTAACTGGCAGTGAGCATGGTAAAGAAGCAGAGGCAGTGAACATGTTCACGGCCTGGAATCTGAAGTCTGAGTGAAGTTCTCATTTTACTCTTTAGCAGCCGTTTGGCAATCTCTGAGCAAACGTGAGTGAATGGTGGAAACATCTGCTCTGCCTGCTCCTATGCCCACCCAGGGGCTGGTATGTGCATGTGCTGGGTTAACTGTATGAAAGTTATTTGCAAACTGGACCTGAGTGAGATCCTCTTTCAGGATCCTCACCCAGGCTCCCTCCCAGTGGCGTTTCCCTTTCCTTCCTGTAAGAATAAGCCTACGGTAGAGAAGGAAGCTTCCCACACAGTTTGCTACCATCCCTTATCAGCAGGAGCCACCTGTGCCCTTGGGTGAACATGAGATAATTTTAGATGGAACATCTTTTTTAAGCTTAGGCATTTTTTTAAAGATTATTTAAAGTACAAGTACCTAGTACATCAGGTTATGATTTCATCATTATTATTATTTAGGGTGTTACGCATATTTGTTTTTAAATAATAGTACAGTATTCTGTGGATATGGCAAAAATTAACGCAGGCAGATGTAGATTTACCGTGTGTCTAGTGACATTCGTGTCCTTCAAGCCCTTCTTTTGTCCAGATCTCTCCCAGTTCTGTGAGCAGTTTGCATTAGTAATTTTATATTCTTTCTCCTAAAGGGGGCTTTCAGAATAGAATGAATCTAAGGCCCCCTGAGACCTGGATCCTCCCTGTGTGATATGGACTGTGTAACCATTACAGGAACTTTTTAGAATCTCAACAAGAGAGGTTTTCGTGAGTTCTGGCGGTCAGGGACACATCAGGAGCCAAGGAGAAGGAAAATGGTCTAGAAGAGTTTTTTTAAAAATGAACTGAAGACATTAGTTACAGAAACTCGGTTAGGTCCCGCTGATGATCATTTCCAGGTGAAGAGGAGCATTCGAAGGCCACCCTCTTACGTCACTGTTTGGATGCGGATCCACCCAGATCTCCACCAGCCACGGTGGAAGTTGCATGCGACGGCTCTCAGTGGCCCTCTTCTCCAAGGCCTGCTGGAAGCCATGAGAACCTCCTCAACCAGGAGGACACACTCAGACACTCTGACTGGCACCAAAGCGTAACAGGCAGCACAGCCCACTCACTGCCAGTGGGATAACTGTGGGGTGTGAGTCACGCTTTCAAGCTCCCTGGGGATGAGACCAGGCTAGACTTTCCCTGCGACCACTGGCTTGCTCTCCTCTTTCTCCTTTCCTACCTGCCTTCTTCACTTCCACACAAGACCCTCCCAATATGCCCTGTGCATCTGAATCCCCCCTTGGACTCTGCCTCTAGGAAACCTCATCTAGGACTAAACCTTTCTTGGCAGGCCCACTACCTGGTTGATGTCCTAGGATCAAGCTTTCCGGGTGGTCAGAGGCCCTCTGCCTCCGGAGCAGTCCATGCCTCGTGTGGGCAGCTCTGATCATGAGACAGGTCTTTCTTAGCTTGAGCCGGGCAGACAGAGCCTCGTGTTCAGAAGACAGTTCTTCTACCCTCCCCTCCCAGTCCTCTCTTAGCTTAAGCTTTCCGAGGCCCTTCAGCTAGGCCTTTTGCGGCCAGGTTCCTAGTGTCTCACTCCCTGGGTTCTTTCCTCACCCCAGTCCAGTGTTGCAGAATCCCACCACTGGTGCCCACCTAAGCTGAGCCTTTCATTCTCACTGAAGGTTGAGGATGCACAGAATAAGATTCCACCAATATGGATACCGCCTTGGATAAGCCCAAATGCTGATCAGTGATTCGGGCAACTCTGTCACTAAGCTTCAAACCAAAGACCCTCTCACGTGTGTTTCCAGTAGGCTGCACCTTGCTTCAGTGCACGCTCAAGCGATGTTTTCTGTAACTCCACTCACAGGATTTTGCATTTGTTTCTGCCACATCTCATTTGTGAGCCTGTTGCCTCAGTCAGCTGAGTTGTATTTTGTATCCTAATTATTTCATTTGGTCCCTTCTTTCCAGAGCATGTTATAACAATCATCGTAGGTACAGTCCCAAAGATTTTTAGCTGGAACTCAGATTAGCATTTTGTAATAATTTTATGTCATTGTTTAATTCTTATGAATTTAGTTTCTAGTATGAAAGTATTATTTATGGTCACTCTTTGTCGCTCATGCTAATATATGCATTACTATGGTTGATATTTTTTAACAATAATTTAACTTGCAAAGTGCTTTGCATGCATTTATTTAGGATGCTATAATTTCTAAACAATGTACTTTGTAAAAGGAGGTGACTATTTGCATGAATATATTTCATCTTGGCCTAGCAACTTAGTAAACCAGGATTTTAAAACTATTTCTAAGAATTTCTAATAATAAATAGTAATCATAAGAATAACATTTATTAATCAATGATTATATTACACACATTGTGCTAAGAAGTGCTTTTTCATGGACTATTACATTCAATACCAGTTTTACAGATGAGGAAATGGGTAAGTAAGGCACGGGTAACTAAGTAACTGCTCGAAGTCACCCCCTTAGTGATTCCCTGGGATGGCCCTTCTCTGTTTTCATAGTCATGGAGACACAGCAAGGACGTAATTAGCACATCATATCCATTAGATTCTTCTGCTCTAGATTTAAGTTGAAAAGAGAGTCAATTTAAAGAAAATTCACAACCCTTGGCAGGGTTGTAATACTTGGAGGCAGGCAATGTAAAGGCAGTACATGAATGACTGGTGTTTAGGAAACACTGATTTATAAGATTTGTCATTCCTCTCTACTTTAAGTCATCTGTCAGCTTAACCTCTGTGCAATCCTTATCTTGGTTTAAGTTCCTAGCAAACATCCTGTGCAGGACAGGCATGTAGCCATCCATCAGCTGTGCTCCTGTGTGCAGGCATGTCACTATTTTCTTATCATCCGTTGAAGCACAAATTTTTTTCTTGCTAAAAAGCTGTCATTATTTGTCAACTCCCTTTTTGAAATTCAGATCCACACAGCAGGTTTTTTTCTAACGTTCTTTTTGTTACTTGTTGGTTTGTTTGTTTGAGACGAAGTTTCAGTCTTGTTGCCTAGGCTTGAGCAGTGGCGCGATCTCAGCTCACTGCAACCTCCACCTCCTGGGTTCAAGTGATTCTCCTGCCTCAGCTTCCTGAGTAGCTGGGATTACAGGCATGCACCACCATACCCAACTAATTTTTGCATTTTTAGTAGAGACAGGGCCTCGCCATGTTGACCAGGCTGGTCTTGAACTCCTGACCTCAGGTGATCCCCCACCTCAGCCTCCCAAAGTGCTGGGATTACAGGGGTGAGCCACCAGGCCCCGCCTTTTTCTAAATTTCCAGTCTAATAGCCCTGCCAAGTACATAAGGAGTGTGGCTAAACTGACATAGCTTGTCTTGGGAAACCCAAACTGGACCCTGGGGATGACCACATTTTGGTTAAGAGACACCATCTTGCACAGAATCCCAAGAGCAATCATCCCTAAAATGGCCCTTGAGCCCACAGCTTTATAGCTGAAGAAGTCTACTGCTTTCAAGGACCAACATTACCCACCAACTTTGACCAGCCCTCTTCAATTCTCTCACATGCATTTGATTCTTAACTATAGCGTGGCACGTGAGCCCTCCAGATTGGAAAGAAAATGCCTATAGAAGATCCAGGGAAACTCCTACAAGCACCGAATTGACTTCAGGATCCAGTTCCGCTTATCAGTGCTGGTCTCCCCTTCTCATCTTACAGCCAGGTGTTCAGCTGATGTAAATTGATTGCTCCTATAGTCGGGAACTTTAGATTTGTTTTTCTTTTTTTCTGCTGCCAGTCAACCACACTGTGTTCCAAAAGTACCTTTAAAAAGGTATTTTATGGTTTTATTTAGCTTTTTTATTTGTAAAATATCCCTCTCCTCGACTAGAGGCTTCTAGGCATTATTCATACAGATGCAGCAAACTGGGATACACTTGGGCCTCAAGAGCCCTTACCCATATTTGCGTGTGGTCCAGCTGTGAGTTCATTGCAAAGGTGCAAACACACCTGCTTGTGATACCTCTCACTCTTAGCTACTGACTTATTTGTTTGTGGCACCAGAACCCCATTTTCAAGCACTTCCCATTTCGTTGGATGGGAAAGAGGGCACTTTTTACAGACTCCAACTCACCTGTAAACTTTGTGGAATCTCTGTTTATAAACCACAAAATTTCTTAGCCCAATTAAGTTTCACATTTCTAGCTTTCGTGAACGTAAGGGTGTCGTGAGAATTTCCTCTCACAATGCCCCTCGCTTCCACTTCCCTAATCACCTCCCTGTGAATCGGAAGTTGAGAATAGTGGCTCCGTCCACAGCTTTTTGATCCTTCTGAGGACTGAATCTGCCCACAAGTTAGGTCAAGTGTGTGTCATGCGTGGTTTTTTTTTAGTCACAGAGACACAATGAGAATGCGTGCAGACAGCTGAATCCACCACCTGTCTTTCTGCCCGATTTCTGCAGCAGGAAGGAATCATTCACTTCCTGCATTGACAGTGGCTGTGGCATCCTGTCATCACGGTAGCACTTCTCCGTTATCTTCTAATATGAAAACCAGTATATAGATGCACAGATTACTTGTCCTTGACTTAGCAGAGACAGCTTAGTACTCTCCAAAAGAAAAGAACAAGTATATTTCTTATGAACAGAACGTGATAAATGTACCATCTCTTTGTCGTATTCTAATCGAGGGTCCTTTTCCTTGTGATCGTGCTGAATCCTAGGAAGTGCTACAGAGCTGATCATTGCCTCCACCATTTCAGGTCCGTTTTTGCTGACCCTGCTCTGCATGATGCCTGGGATGGTCCCACTGGCTGCATTGTCTCCGGCTTCCTTCGCTAACTGCCTTCCTGCTGGGCTTGGTTTGGCTCATGTGAAGCCCTGGTTGATAGGGTGGGGGGAAGGAAAGGAAAATCCAGGGCAGTTCACCACCCTTGATATATTAATGATTCAAATTTGTGCCTCAGCACACGTGCAGATTACCTGGGATCCTCAGCAGAGAATAGCTACTCTGGAAATAGGAGGCCCATGTATGCTAAGAGGCTACTGAAATTGCCACCTAGATAAAATGGAAAGTTTTGGCTGAGAGGTTCTTGGAGGTTCTGATTGACTGGGTTCTTGAAGAGTACATGAGCATTTTCCTGGCAGATCTACTCATAATAGACATGCCAGGAAGACAGAGAGAAGACAAGCAGTTATGGAAACCCAGAGTTCTATGGTGTGCTTGCAAATGGGATTAATTTGTTAATTTGTAGGACTTTGTTTGGGGGCATGATAGGAGATGAGGCCAAAAAAAGAAAAAAATGGATTGAATCCAGTATATGAAGGATCCAGTGTAATAACTGTGCTTTCTCATGGGGTGAGTTCACAGGAGCCAGAGAGAACTCTAGTGTGAGGAGGTGGGAAGAGGAATTCTGTATCTCATCTACGTTGTATACGAGGCTTCTGTAGACTATTCTGTTGGATGAAAGTGAGCTGGCTTAAAAAGTTCAGAATCCACTGTTGTGGTGATAGCAAATGTACTGGTCAGGGTTTTTAGATGCCTACGAGGGAATCGCCTCTAGCTGGTTTCGGCAGGGAGGGATCTGAGGAACAGAGTTCCCAGAGTCATGGAATGGATCAAGCAGTGGAGTTTAGGCTGAACTTCCCAAGCGACTCCCAGAATGGCCCATCAGAATCAGCTCACCAAGGGGCTGGCCACTGCGGAAGGGGTCAGGAAGCTGCTGAATCGGGGGATCCACTCACGGCTGCTGCTCAGAGCCACTCCAGCTCTGCCACGGCCCCTGACCACAGAATGATGCCCCTGACTCTGCCTCCTTCCCTGTGTCACTCAGTTTCCAACAAAGCCTTGCGTGAGCCCATCTGCTTGGCAGAGTCTAAATCATATGGCCACATCCCAGCAGCAAGGAGGCCAGAAAGTGAGGTTTCTGTCCTCTTATTTTTGCATCCTTTGTTGGAAAGACAGAAATTATCCTGCAAGGCACTATCAAATCGTGGGGAGTGTGATCAAAAGATGTGGGACAGGTGTTCACCTCAGGAAGACATATTTTTTAAGGGAAGGGAGAATAGGGTTAAATTTGCATTTTAGAATCTCATTTTTATGAAACCATTTGTTTTTTAGCCAAGGCCAATCCTGATGACTGTGTGAGGTCATGGGCTGCTAGTTTCTCTAGCTAGCTTCATATTTTCTTTTACCAAGTTCTCTGAATCCAAGTTAACTGTTCATTAACTTTTATACCAGGTCTCAAATCGTCTTTTACTTGCATGGCATGACCTTGGAATCCTCTCCTGGCTTCTCTTTCATGCAGCTTAGTGAAGACCCCGTGCTCCCTCAGGTGTAGCAGCCTCCTGCCGCATGAGGAATACCCTCATAACATGACGGTCAGCCATAAGCCCAGCCCTTTCCAATGTCACTGCTCACAGTGCATAATGTACCAACAAACGCTTACCGCAGCCTACTCAAGGCCCGTCATTCAGTCTCCAGGAACCTCAGTAAGGTTGGGCTGGAATTTCCTGTTGCTGAGTAATAAAGTATGAACAATTCCCACATGATGAGTCACTAAAATGAATGAAGTATCATTAGCACGGTGGACACTGTGATATGCCACCAGGTCCCCCGTTAAGGGGCTCATCCTGAATTCTGAATCTCATCTCCAGGTCCCTGTGTCCAGTCTCGCTTCCTTCCCATTACACAGGCACTGATTCCATGGGCGCTCCATAATAAGCCTCCTATACCCTAAGCTCTGTCTCCAAGTCTGCCCCCAACCCAAGCCTATCAGCATCTCCGAGAAGCACACGGATGCCCTAGCATGCCACACTCCAGGTAGATGATCCACCCTCCCAGGGCACCCAGTTCACCTTAGAAATGTGCAGCTGCCAACTGCTCTCAGCAAGACGATGTCTGGTGCTTGGTGCTTGGAAGTGATTTCATTCATTTAAAAACTAAACATGAATTTTTACATTAAAATTTTTTAACCTGAAAAAAAGGAATTCTAGTTAGTGATACGTATGTTAGACGTATTTAGGAGGAAGTACAGACATCCAAGTTTTTCTTTGAAATACACCAAAAATATGATGGATTGAGGGATGCGTAGAGGGAGATAGAGATGAAAAAATACGGAAAAAACAAGTATTGTAAAATGTTGATGGTAGAATTCTGGTGGGTGTGTATATGAGTGTTCACTGAAAAATTCAGTTTTCCTCTGTTTGAAACTTTTTATTTTAAAATATTGGGAAAATAAATAGGTATAACTGCATAAGAGGAGCAGACTGAGATTATTTTATGAACTTATTTCAAAGATAAAGTTAGGCCCATCGAGTACTTGAGATTATATCAGTGTAATTTCCCTGATATGTTTGAACTCATCATTTATTCAGCAAACATTTATTGAGCATGTACTATGAGCTTGGATATACAGTAAGTGTTCCAGGGAGGATAAAGAAATGTAAGAGCTATATTCTGCACGTTTGTTATTTAGGTACAATAAATACATATGGAAAGTTAAATAGTAATAGTTCATATCATCCTAGACATAGACTTTTTTTTTTTTTTTTTTTGGGACGGAGTTTCGCTCTTGTTACCCAGGCTGGAGTGCAATGGTGCGATCTCGGCTCACCGCAACCTCCGCCTCCTGGGTTCAGGCAATTCTCCTGCCTCAGCCTCCTGAGTAGCTGGGATTACAGGCACTCGCCACCATGCCCAGCTAATTTTTTGTATTTTTAGTAGAGACGGGGTTTCACCGTGTTGACCAGGATGGTCTCGATCTCTTGACCTCGTGATCCACCTGCCTCGGCCTCCCAAAGTGCTGGGATTACAGGCATGAGCCACCGCGCCCGGCCCGACATAGACTTTTAAAATACATGTATTCTCTTTCCTGTAGGAGATAGCTTAAAAACAAAACAAAAACAAAAATAAATGCATGTATTGGTTCTACCATACAGATAATGTTTCTAGCAATGAATAGTAAGATAGGATATAGTAATATAGGGTAATAATAAGAGCAGATCTTACATAGTGTTCGCCATGTACCTGGCAATGCTCCGAGGGCTGCACCTATTTCAATGCATTTCATCCTTACACTGTGTGGTGGTGAGAATGTATCTGCAGCTTTGCAACTAAAGGGGATGTGACTGGCCGAGGGCACCACCTGCTGTGCTGTCTAAACCATCACTGAATTTCTAAGCCAGTGGCTGAGCCTGGCAGGGATACTAAGGCAAGCACATTCCCGAGAAACACGGGCATCCTCTGACAGCCGTCGCTGACCCAGTGACTCCCAGATGGCCTCCCCAACCTTTCTCAGCCAGCATGGTGATCTAAGATGCTGTCCCCAGCCTTCCTTCCTCCCTGCTCTCCTTCATGGAGACAAGACCTCTGTGGCAGCCTGACAGCTCTCCCACCTCCCTAGACTGCCTCCCTCTTGCTCCCCACTGTCCCTCCCAGGGCTAATTTTTGGAGATAGTAAAAAAAGACTCACCCTCAGCTGGGCGCGGTGGCTCACGCCTGTAATCCCAGCACTTTTGGAGACCAAGGTGGGCAGATCACCTGAGGTCAGGAGTTTAAAACCAGCCTGGTCAACATGATGAAACCCCGTCTCTACTAAAAATACAAAAAATTAGCTGGATATCGTGGTACATGCCTGTAATCCCAGCTACTCAGGAGGCTGAGGCAGGAGACTCGCTTGAACCTGGGAGGCGGAGGTTGCAGTGAGCCGAGATCCCGCCATTGCACTCCAGCCTGGGGAACAGAGTGAAACTCCGTCAAAAAAAAAAAAAAAAAAAGAAACCCTCAAGCACACCTTTCAAAGACAAACCAACCACTCCATAACCCACACCCCAGCCACCTCTTTCATGGGCTCCCACACTCCGGGCCACGATCCAGCAGCCCTCATCACCCCGGGGCCAGGGACCAGCCACTCAGGGACAGCCCCTTCCTTAGTACCTCAGTGCTGCTCTAACAAAATGCCTTAGACTGGGCAACTTAGAAGGAAGAGGTATTTATTCTCACAGTTCTGGAGTCTGGGAAGTCCAGCAGATTTGGTGTCTGGTGAGGGCTGCTCTCTGCTTCCAGATGTTGCTGCATCCTCTGGTGAGGACGCATGCTCTGTCCTCATGCGGCAGAAGGGACAGAAAGGGCCAATTCACTCCCTCAAGCCCTTCTGTAAGTCCCTAATCTATTCATGAGGGCAGGCTCCTCATGGCCTCCTCCCCTCCTAAAGGCCCCACCTATGTACACAGTGCTCTGAGGATTAAGGTTTAACATGAATTTTGAAGGAGACACAAACATTCAAACCATAGCAGCCCCTATGCCCCAGAGCCTAACGAAATTATTCAAACCACCCAGTCCTAAGACGGATTACCCATGCTGCATGTTCCTCCCCATGGAAACCACAGCAAAAGCTCCCGCCACAGTTTTCCTCTGACCTTCTGTCTCTGACAGACCCTAGTGTTTCCCTGTGCGGCCCCCACAGTGTGGCAAACCCTCCTCTTGGGATCTGTGGGTAACAAACCGTCTTTTCAATGGTAGTCAAGTCCTGATCTGCTGGCCTTGCCAAAACGAAATCGTTATAAGACATATATATATATATACAGCTAGTGCTCGACTTACGACCACGATTGGTTCCGACAGATTGGTCATAACACGATTTGGTCGTAAGTTGAGTAGGCTATATGTACAGTTGAAATGGTGCACGCGGAGATGGTAGTGCTGCCAGAAGCTGGTCCGCACTGTCGTACGCCCAGCTGGGCAACGCTTGCGCTGCCAGACACGGAGCAGTCGTGGCTAGCGATTGTGGTCGTAAAGTCGAATGGTCGTAAGTTGCATAGGCCGTAAGTTTATCAATACCTATATATATATACACACACATATATGTTTATTATTACATATGTAAATATATTTCTACTCTAAGTTCCAAGATACATGTGTAGAACATGCAGATTTGTTACATGAGTACACATGTGACATGGTGGTTTGCTGCATGTATTGACTCACCCTCGAGGCTTCCTCCCCTCACCCCCCACCCCTCAACAGGCCCCAGAGCGTGTTGCTCTCCTCCCTGTGTCCATGTGAAACCTACATTTTTAAAAAGCCAGCTAAGGACAAACATCCCTCGGTGTTCAGGTTTTCCGAGTTACTGTTTACAACGTGTTGAGCTCTGAAAATGGCAAGAATGCCAAGAATATTTTGCTCCAAGCACTTGGTTTTATGGTCTTACCTGCACAAGGAAGAGAGCAGAAGGTATCTGTGTATGAGTGGGTGAGTGTAGCAGTGCTCTTGGACCCCGCCAGAAACTTGAGCCTGGGCTGGTGCCCCGCCATGCTGGGAGTGGTGGCTGCTAACGGGCCTCCCTCCCAGGAGATTCTCCCTCATGAGATACAAAGCAGCCACAGCCAGCAGCTGATCAGCACAGGGTGCAAAAGAGCAGCCCCCTTGCCTCAGTGCAGGACCAAATCTCTGGTGTAGTTCAAACCCCAGAGCTCCCTGCAGGCTGAGGCTGAGGTTGGCCTCCTGCTGAGGCCCCATTCGCCTGCCCCCTCTGGCTTGCCCCCATCCCCCCATCCCCTTCTCCTGAGAGCTTTCCCACACCACTTGCACAAGGATCCCTTGTGAGTGAGACCCGCAGTGGCCTGGTCACCTACAAGTGAGCGTCACACGAAATGTGGAGGGAACTTGCGCTGGGTGCAGGGTTTTGCTCTATTGTGTGTAATGGTTATGGATCATTTAGTGAATCCTGCTAATCTCCCTAATACAGACTGTCAGAGCCTAATGAACGGATCAGCCCACAGGCAGCTCCCTAAATATTGCACCTATACAGAACAGGGAAGAAACCACTGGCATGAGCAGCAGATTACCTATGAGCAAATTCACATCCCCTCATTCCGCTTTTTGCTTAAGTGGGACGATGCAGCTAGGACCCATTTTTGCCAAAGTGCAGGCTGCCTATGGGTGAAAATAGCAGGGAGAAGAAATAGCCCATGTTTATGGGGCACTTGCTTGCTGCCAGGTACCCCGCTAGGCACTGGAAGGACAAATGGCCTAACCCAAATCACACAGCTCGTAAGCAGCAGTGTTCAGCCCCACAGACGCAAACTTTCACCCAACCTGATGCTCTGGTTCCTGGACAGGCTCCTCCTCCTGCCCTCCGACCCCCTTGAAAGTGGAGGAACAAAACAAGAATATTGGTGTGAAGGTAGGCACCGCATGGCTGGCCCTGTTGGCTGTAGTTAGTCTTCAGATTTCATAAATATGCAAACTAGGAAAACAAAATGATCTTCTGTCCTTTTAACTTTTTCTTTTGTCTTTGTATTCTTATCTTTTGTGGTAACATGTAGACTTGACATCCCAATCTTCTGTCTTTTAAGTTGTATAATAAATAAGTGTCATCATTCTCTCTCTCTTTTTTTTTTTTTTTTGAGACAGAGTCTCGCTCTGTCACCAGGATAGAGTGCAGTGGCGCAATGTCAGCTCACTGCAACCTCTGCCTCCAGGATTCAAGCAGTTCTCCTGCCTCAGCCTCCCAACCAGCTAATTTTTGTGTTTTTAGCAGAGATGGGGTTTCACATGCTGGCAGGATGGTCTCGATCTCCTGACCTTGTGATCCACCCGCCTTGGCCTACCAAAGTGCTGGGATTACAGGCATGCAGCACCACACCTGACCTCATCATTCTCTTTAAAACTTGACTCTAAGCCAGGTACAGTGGCTCACACCTGTAATCTAGCACTTTAGAGGCTGAGGCAGGAGGATCAATTGACCCCAGGAGTTCAAGGCTGCGGTGAGCCATGATTGAGCCACTGTACTCCAGCCTGCTCAACAGAGCAAGACCCTGTGAGAGAGGGGGGGCGGAGGGAGAGAGAGAGAGAGAGAGGAAAGAAAGGATTTCCTAGACTAACTCCCACATTTCATCTATCATTTTCTTTAGTAATTGTGTAAATCATAGCACATTACTTTGTTGTGTTAATATGTATGTGGTGGTGGTGAATGTGTGTATCAATAGGTGTGTGTGTGTGTGTAACGTATATAAATCTTTATTGTTTGAACTACTCATGTGTAAATGTTTTTATCTTCAACTTCTTTAAAATTTTTTGAGGGCAAAATATTTTAAAGTCTTTAATAACAACCATTATATTACTTTAAACAAGATCAGATAAAAAGGACATAAATAAATGTCTACTGAGTTATAAAAGAAATAAACCTAATTTCACATTATTTACATGAGATGATTAAAAGATCAGCAATCAGAAAGCTATACTCAAAGGTAAATAAATCAGTCTTTGAAAGCAAATAGGAAATATTTAGTTAATAGAAAGCAAGAAGTCAGTTTATCTCAAAAGCCATCTTCCCTGAAATGTGGGCCTATATTACCTTTCTTTAGTAAAAGCAAACATGAATGGGAAGTTGAGTGGATACTCAGAATTACTTAATTTTTTTCAAGCACTCCATTTAGTGAACCAGGTTGAGTAGAAAAATCTCTTGTTTAATTGTAGAAGAGCTACAGAAGGAAAGGTTCCCGGCCAGAAGGAGAGAATGCAGTTGATGAGGGAATCCAGGGTCCTTGCCTGTCACACCCTCCTCTGAGCTCGGGGCACTGTGCTAGGACCAGGACTGGCTGCCTTTGTTCCTTTGGGGCATGGTCAAGCCATCTGGTATCCGAGCTACCAGATAAGTCCCCCCATTCTGCATCCCCCGGGGGAGAGCTGAGCTCTGCACCAAGCACTTAGGGACAGACCATTGGTCTGAGCTCAGCCACTTTTGTTCCCACGAATGGCGTCATCTGGTGACATTGGAGGCTGCACAGTCCATGCCGATTGCAGAGCACTAGGCAAAGTGGGTTAAAGAATTAATGCACTGAGTGCTCCAGCAATTAGAACACTGAACATAAGCAACCCCATTTCTTCCAAGTAAAGCCTTGTTTCAATTAACTAACACTGGAGTGAATTCTCTACTATTTCCTTATTATGCATCACACCAAAACTATTAAAGGATTAATCCTCAATTTCCACATTAGTAACTTAAAAATTTGAGCATGAAAAGATTGTAATTCTCATAACAGATCACCAGCTCATTCTTCAGAAACTGAACTAATTAGATTTAACTTAATTCCTCACAGTTATGTGGCTATTTTAATTGAAATTACGTTAACTCTTGAGAGTAAATTAAAGAGTATTTTCATGGGTAGTATTTCTAATCTACCAACCAGGAGACCACGATCTCTCTCCCTCCCTCTCTCTCTCTCTCTGTCTCTCTCTCACGCACACACGCACAGAACACACACACACACAATCTAAATCTTTCTTCATTTCTACTATTAGGTTTATAATTTTGAATGGCTCCTATGTTTATTGAATTACATAAATCTCATCTATTTACTTTTAATCTATTATGATGGAGGAAGATAATGAGTTTCCATTCCATTACTGACATTAAATAATGCTGTTGATTTTTACATTTATAGGTAACATCCTGTAATTTTGCTGAACTTAACTGTTTTCTTAAATAAATTTTTGTTGATTTTTGTCAAATTTAAGGTATATAATCACATTATCATAAAAAGAAACAAAAATGCATCAGCATCTTAGTGATAAGTATTAATTTTAGAGGAAATGGAAGATATTGAAAGAGCCTCATCCTGGCCACCACGCCATTGTGTTAACTACCATGTATTGTATGTCTCGTGCAGACACCTCCCCTAAAGCTTTACCTGTATAATTTCCATACAACACTGCTATGACATGGGTACTCTAATGATCCCCAATTTGCAGATATATATGGAAACTAAGCCTCAGAGAGATTAACACTGAACATAACACACACACACACACACACACACACACACACACACACACACACACGGTGAATTACACAACTTGGGTTTTAACTCAGCTCAGTCTGAGCCCAGAATCTGTTCACGTAGTAGCAGCAAAAAGGAAATAATGTACTTGAGAATTAACTCAATACACTGAACGATTCAAAGAACATTGAAGTACCTCCAGGGAAAATAAAGGCTCTGAGAAATCCACAAGGAAGCATTATCTCTTTCTTAATCTTTGCTAATTTCATAAAAGAAAAATCATCTCTTGTTGTCAGTTTAATTTGCATTTTTATTTCTAGGAGATTTCAATATTTTCAAATTAATCACATATCTTTTCTATCCTGTGTTTTTTCTATTCAAAAGTTCTAATTTCATCACTGGGATACTAGAGTTTTTATTGCTGTATTTAAATTCATTATAAGTTAAGTATATTATCTTTTATCAAATCTTTGCAAATATTAAGCCAAACTTTTGCTTTGCTTTGTAATTTTTTATGATATGTGCTGATGTACAGATAGCTATTTTTAATATAATTGAATTTGTCGACATTTTCTTTCTGATTCTTTCTTTCTTTTCTTTTTTCTTTCCTTTCTTCCGTT
>NW_016107790.1:170116-184378 GCF_001604975.1 Cebus imitator | reverse complement strand
CTTGTGAAATCTCTCCTCTCCTCTCCTTTCTTGTGGGAGTGAATGCTGAGAATGATCTTCCCAATCCAGAGATAAGACAGATATATGCCTGTGTTTTCATCTGGTTTCACTATTTATTGACTTAACTATAATGTATCTGAAACATATTTTGAGTGGAGGGGACAAGAAAAAGAAAGTAATTTATTTAGCTAGCTAAAATGGTCACTTTCACAAAAATCAGAGGGTTTTGTAAATTAAAAATCTTCAGATTTTAGTTTAAAAACAAAAACGTATCTTCTCTCATTGGAAGGCTACTTCCATCTTCTTTTAGCATGAAGTAACTTTTGTTAGTTACATTCTGACTTCTTTTTTTTTTGAGTTGAAGCCTCGCTCCGTCACCTGGGCTGGAGTGCAATGGCATGATCTTTGGCTCACTGCAACTTCTGTCTCCTGGGGTTCAAGCAATTCTCCTGCCTCAGCCTCCTGAGTAGCTGGGACTACAGGTGCCCACCACCATGCCCGGCTAATTTTTGTATTTTGAGTAGAGACGGGGTTTCACCATAGTGGCCAGGCTGGTCTCTTGGCCAGGCTGGTCTCAAACTCCTGACCTCATGATTCACCCTCCTCAGCCTCCCAAAGTGCTGGGATTAAAGGTGTAAGCCACCGCACCGCCCTCTGACTTATTTTTAAACAGATTCTGTAAAAAGTAAGTCTAAGATCAGTCTTATACTACTTTACCTAGGATATTGTAAGCTAAGCTTGCATTTGTTTTGTGCCTTGAGGAAGAGAGACACAGCCTGGTTATCAATTAATTTACCCAATCAAGTTTAACAGTGCTATTAATTTATAAGATTGTTACTCTTTTTACTTAAAGTGTGATTTACATACTATAAAGTTTACCCTTTTAAAGCATACAATTCAATGATTTTCAGTATGTACACAAAGTTTGTCCACCTTCACAGCTAACCAGAACATTTCCATCATTTCCCCCAGAAAACCTCATAACCATTTACAGTCATTTCCTCATTCCTCCTCTACCCCAGCGACTGGAAACCACTCATCATTCACTCTCTGCCTCTATGGATGCACCTGTTCTGGACATTTTACATACATGGAATCATACCATACGTGGCCTTTTGTGTCTGTCTCTTTTCACTTGGCATTCAAGGTTCGTCCATGTTGTAACACATATCAGTACTTCAGTCTTTTTTTTTTTTTTTGAAAGGGAGTCTTGCTCTGTCGGCCAGGCTAGAGTGCAGTGGCACAATCTTGGCTCACTGCAACCCCCGCTTCCGGGCTTCAAGAAATTCTCCTGTCCCAGCCTCCCGAGTAGCTAGGATTATAGGTGCCTGCCACCATGCCTGGTTAATTTTTGTATTTTTAGTAAAGACGAGGTTTCACATTGTTGGTCAGGCTGGTCTCAGTCTCCTAACCTCAGGTTATCCACCCACCTCGGCCTCCCAAAGTGCTGGGATCACAGGTGTGAGCCACCACGCCCGGCCTCAGTCCTTTTTATAACTACATACAGCTAGTGCTCGACTTATGACCATGATTGGTTCCGACAGACCGGTCATAACACGATTTGGTCTTAAGTTGAGTAGGCTATATGTACAGTACTGTGAAATGATGTTATAAAAATCTTTAAGTCATATTTTATCATAATTTTCTTTCATTATTGTTATATATCATAATTTTCTCTGTTCATTTTATGCCATTTGTATCATCTCTACACCATTTTGTTTCTTATTTTTACATTCGTCAGGTTTAAGTAAAACACTGCATTACCAGTACAACTGGTTTAATATTTGCAAAACATACGAAATTACAAAATACAGGTGCATACAAAAATACAAAATACAGGTGTAAAAAATACCATAGGAAACATTTTCCCAATTGCAAAACATATCAAAATATATAAACATGTACGAAACATTTTATTGGCCGCTGGTGCTTGGCTGCGGATCGTTGATGTCGTCATCTGAGGCAGCAGTTGGGGTTACCGGAGTTGGTTTTTTCATAAACCTGGTGAGCTTTGTCTGAATTGTATGTTTCTTTTTTTCTTCATAAATTTCATGATACGGACGAAACACATCGTGCGCCATCTGTTCAATCCTTGCAAATCGTTCGATGTTTGGGTCCATTGCTTCGAAATGTATAAGAAGTTTATTGGGAGGGGTTTGATGAAAGTATCCAAGACACAAAACACAAATTGCTGTACCGAGTCTGGGATAACAGTTGAAATCGTGCACGCGGAGATGGTAGTGCTGCCTGAAGCTGGTCTGCACTGTCGTACGCCCAGCTGGGCAACGTTTGCGCTGCCAGACGCGGAGCAGTCGTGGCTAGCGACTGTGGTCGTAAAGTCGAATGGTCGTAAGTTGCATAGGTCGTAAGTCGATCAATGCCTGTATATATTTCATTGTATGTAGATATAAAATACATACAGTGGACACACACGCTGTTCTGTTTGTTCAGTCATGGATTTTTGGACATTTGGATTGTGTCCACTTTCTGACTATCATGAATAGCGGTGTTTGACAGTGGGAGGGTTGTGTGTGGTTCTGACTATCATGAATAGCGGTGTTTGACAGTGGGAGGGTTGTGTGTGGTTCTGACTATCATGAATAGCGGTGTTTGACAGTGGGAGGGTTGTGTGTGGTTTTAGTCACTCCCTCTCTCATTGGGATTCATGCTGGGGCTGGATCTGGCTACTTCCCGTCACGTCTGTTTCCCTCATGACTCGGGGAAATCAGGCTCCCAACTGTGGTGAAATCTAAACCAATGGCCCGGATGAGTCCTTTGCAGACAGGTTTGGCACTCTTTGGGTAACCTGGTGAGTCTTGGCACACCTGCCCTCCAGCGTCTGTTTCTCTAGTGTGGGATGTAACTCTGGGTGCAAGGCTGGTGCTGAGGGTGCCGCCGCCTCTCCACACACTGGGGTCCCTGAGAGCCTCCTCTCCAGTCCCCGGAGCTCCACTCAGTGGCCTGACGACACGAGCTTGTAAGCCTGGAGGGCCTTGGAGGCTTCTAGAGTCATTTAAAATCCGTCCATGAGTGGGCTAACCTGATGATCGCGAACAGGATTCCGGCAGGACTGCTGAGTGCGGTTGTTTCCACAGGGGGAGGAGCACAAACCCGAGTCGGTGCAACCCTGGTGCTCAGCGCCTCATAGATGCTCCCTGGCATCTGTTCTCATCCTCTGGACAGCTTTAACCTTTGCCTGACAACCATGTGGTTTCCAAGAGAGAAACAAAATAACCGGTGAGAAAAGCTACTGGGCACAGAGTCCCTTTTGTTGGTACGTAACTGCATAAACACTTGAGAAGGAAAATGAATCGTGCCAGGATCGGACCTCCCTCCTTGTGGCAGTGAGAATATCTTGCCCTTGAGCGTGCCCTGGAGCCTGCCTATGGCTTTCATGAGCTAGATGCACTGTATCATCCCAACCACAGTGTGGAGACTGATCAGGACCTGCCGCCCACGTTTTACAGATGAAGACGTGGAAACTGCGGTTGCATAACCCAGCCAAAGTCACAAAACCAACTCAGTGGTGCAGTTCACCATGTGCCTGGGCCCCTGGCCTAATGCTTTTAATCTGCTAGTGGCCGCTTACCCACTCAGAGTCTATTGTGTCCTAAGGGAATCGTCTGGCTAGAGAAGAGCCTTTCCTCCCTTCTCTCTACCACCTCCTCCTGGAGGATCTCAGTCCACCCTCACCTCTGGTTTCTCTCCTGAGCCTTTCTTCCTGCACGTCTGCAACCTGTCCTTCCCTCTCCACTTTTCTTTGTGCAATGTGGCTAGCAAGGTGCTCCCCTTTCCCACTCACCCTCTGAATGTATCCTATCTAAAACACTTGGCTTCTAATCCAATGGGACATTTGAAATGTACGGTACTGATACGTTCAAAGTGAGAGTAAGCAGTGTCTTTAAATCAAAAGTTCGTCTGTAAATGCAAAATTGAAACCCACCCTTCCTGCAGCTGTGAAGCCTCAGAACTGCCAGGAATTTGAAAGAGTTACTATTTATTTAAAAAAAAAAAATGCATGTATTTGAAGACAATTGCCTAAAATTAATATACCAAATGATAGTGGTCGTTACTTCGAGGTGGCAAGATTAGAGATGTTTTTGATAGTCTTCTTTAAGCTTTACTGTATTCCTTACGATGAGTAGCTATGATTTCTATCATAAAGGAAAAACCTAAAAACTAGTATTTCAATGCCAACTCCAACCTCAAATTTCACAAATAGAGAAACAGAGACTTGGAGAGAACGTGCCTGATCACACGAAGCTTTGCCAGTAGAAGTGGGTGAATCCGGGTCTCAGGGTTTCTGTCCCCACAGCTTTTCCCTGGTGTCATGTCTTGGTAAGACAGCGGCCACACTCAGCACTGTGTACTTGGGCAGCAGCTTGGAGTTGATTGGTTGTTTTTCCTTACAAAGTGCCTGATTTTCACCAGCGTGACAGTGAACAGGCAACCTGTGGAAACACAAATGGAAAGAAAGAGTTGTTCCTTATGTTCTTTTTGAAAACACGAACACACATCATCTTTCCCTTTTCATAGACAGCCCTTCCCTACGGTTTATAGGAGTGCCTTATCATTGCCGACATAGCCTGTTCCTGGGCTTCTGTCAAGGGTAAGCTCCCAGGCCCTTAGCCAACCAGAAATCACATCTATTAACTGAGGAGATGTCTTCACATGCTCTTACGTTCAGTCATGCCTTGAAGTGCTGGGAGAACATCTTCATCCAGGATGGGTAGCAAGAGACAAAGCCTTGAATCCATGCAGTTCCATTTCCCAGGGCCCAGTAGAGCATTTTTCATGCATGTTCCACAAGTTCCTCTCATGGGCACCTCGCTGTGCTTAGTTGTCTAGAGCAATTGATGAACAAATGTCTTTTCCTTCTAGGAACTCACAGATTTAAAATCTTGAAAATTGGTTAAGATAGGTTGTTGCTGAGAGATGAGATGTAACCCATGTGTAAGCGCGTTTCCATCATCTCCAATGTGGACTTGTGTCCCACTTTTTCTTCTATGGTCTCTCTTATTCTTCAAAAGTTAATTGTTCTTTAGGGAACATTTGATCCCTCGTTACTTACGAGGCAAGGACTTTGTTTTCTTTTAGAGATAGGGTCTCACTATGTTGCCTAGAATGATAGCGAGAGTGGCTATCACAGATGTGAGCATAGCACATTGCAGCCTCAAACTCTTGGCTTCAAGTGTTTCTTCCACCCCAGCCTCCCAAGGACAGTAAAATCCCTTTGAAAAAGTCCTTAGCCCCTAGTAGCGTGAGCCACCACACTCAGTGAAGACTTTTCAAAAGGATTTTACTGTAATATTTTGGCAGTGCTGGCTTGAACATGAGTTGGCTTTTGTTCTTTCAGTTCTATTGAAGTGAATGAACTCTGTAACCTCACCTGCAGTTGGGAGTAACAAATGCAGCCCCATAGATTTTGCCAATTTATGGGCTTAAAAAGGCTGCCATTGAAATGATGATCTGAACCATAAAGGCAGTCTCCTCTTTCTCTACTATAAAGTGTTCATGTTTATTTGGGGGATGATCTAGGCATCCACATTGTAAGGGGCTTATCATATGATAAAGGTGACCTTTTCAAACATCAAAACCTGTGAGAGCCATCCCACAGCTGAAAATCAGGACACGGGGACTCCACTGGCTTGCAGGCAGGACTGCCCTTGTAGCTACTCTGTGTGGGTCCTGCTGGGGAGCTTTGTCAATCTATGAAGGACAAGGCAGGTGAGGAAGCTGCAGAAGAAAAGTGTGAAGCTAACAAAGGTTAGTTCATGAGATTTAAGGAAAGAAGCCATCTGCAAGTGCTGGTGGAGAAGCTGCAGCAAGCTGTCCAGAAGAGCTAGCTAAGATCGTTGACAATTGCAACTCACTACACTAAACAACAGATTTTCAATGTGGATGAAACAGCCTTTTGTTGGAAGAAGATCTCATCTAGGCCTTTCATAGCTAGAGAAAAGTCAGTGCTTGGCTTCAAAACATCAAAGAACAGGCTGACTCTCTTGTTAAGGGCTAATGCAGTTGGTCACCTTAAGCCGAAGCCAATGTTCATTTATCATTCCCCAAATCCTAGGGCTCTTAATAATTAGGCTAAATCTACTCTGCCTGGTCCTCTACAAATGGAACTGCAAAGTCTGGATGGCAGCACTTCTGTTTTTTTGTTTGTTTTGTTTTGTTTCGTTTGTTTGTTTGTTTTGAGACCGAATCTCACTCTGTTGCCCAGGCCAGAGTACAGTAATGTGATCTTGGCTCTCTGCAACTTCCGCCTCCTGAGTGTAAGCAGGAGCTCCCTAGTAGCTGCCTCAGCTCCCCACTAGTAGCTGGGATTACAGGTGCGTGCCACCATCCCTGGCTAATTTTTTTTTTTGTTTTGTATTTTTAGTAGAAATGGGGTTTCACCATGTTGGGCAGGCTGGTCTTGAACTCCTGACCTCAGGTGATCTGCCCACCTCGGCCTCTCAAAGTGCTGGGATTACAGGTGTGAGCCACTGTGCCCAGTCACACATCTATTTACAGGATGGTTTACTGAGTATTTTAAGCCCTCTGTTGAGACCTACTGCTTAGAAAAAAATATATATTTCTTTAAAAATGTTACTTCTTACTGACAATGCACCTGCCCACCCAGGAACTCTAATTGAGATATAAGAGGAGATTCATGTTGTTTTCAGGTCTGCTAACACAGCATCCATTCTGCATCCCATGGATCAAGAAGTGATTTCCACTTTCAAGTCTTATTATTTAAGAACTACATTTTGTGAGGCTATAGCCGCCGTAGAGAATGATTCCTCTGATGGATCTGAGCAAAGCACATTGAAAAGTCTTCTGAAAAGAATTCAGCATTCTAGATGCCACAAAGAACATTCATACATAGGAGGAGGTCAAAATATCAATATTAATGGGAGTTTGGAAGAATTTGATTCCAATTCTCATGAATGATTTTGAGGGACTCAAGACTTCTGTGGAGGAATCTGCTGCAGGTGTGGTAGAAATGCCAAGAGAATTAGAATTAGAAGTGGAGCCTGAAGATGTAGTTGAATTGCTGCAGTCTCATGATAAAACTCGAATGAACGAGGAGTTGCTTCTTGCAAATGGGCAAAGAAAATGCCTTACTGAGATAGAATCTGCTCCTGGTGAAGATACTGTGAACAGTGTTAAAATGACAACAAAGGATTTAGGATATTTTGTAAACTTAGTTGATGACGTAGTGAGTGGCAGGGTTTGAGAAGATTACTCGAATTTTGAAACAAGTTCTACTGTGGGTAAAATGCTATCAAACATTGTGCGCTACAGAGAAATGTTTGATGAAAAAAAAAAAGTCAATCGATGTGGCAAGCATCGTTGTCTTATTTTAAGAAATTGTCACAGCCACCCCAACTTTCAGCAACAACCACCCTGATCAGTCAGCAGCCATCAACATCAAGGCAAAACCCTCCACCAGTAAAAAATGACGACTTGTTGAAGGCTCAGATGACTGTTAGCATTTTTTTATGATAAAGTATTTTTACATTGAAATATGTGCATTTTTATATACAATGTTATTAGGTACTTGATAGACTATAGTAGAGTCTAAACATAACTTCTACATGCACTGGGAAACAAAAAACTTTGCATGACTCCGTTTATTGAAATATTCACTTTATTGCGGTGGTCTGGAACCAAACCCACAGCACCACCAAGGTGTGCCTGGACCACCACAATTCACCAGCAAGCACAAATATCAAATGGAAAGCAACACTGAAAAATGGAGTCCCTTTTTTTTACTTTCTTTTGAGAAGAACTAATCATATAAGTAAAAAGTTATTCTGAAAAAAAATAACCTTTAGTCCTCAAAGTATTTTCAAATAAAAACTATTGACTTTATAAAGAATAAGTTTTAGCCTTCTATAAAACATATAATTCTTTGACTCATTAACTATTCATAACTTTTAAAACAACGTGATTTAGGCAAATTAACAAGCTTTAGAGCTTCAATGGGGAAGAATAAATCATTAATTTCCTGATGGTAAATCATACTGAAATCCTCCAGTATGTCAAACTCCAATGCCAAAATAACTTAAGGGAGAATGACTCTGGAGCGTTTTTCCAGTTTGGCTGGTAAGTTTGGAAACAGTTTGTAATTTCAAGCCTGTGCTGTTGGGAGTTACCTCATTTAATACTTCTTTGCCTCAGATATGTGAATGATAAAAAAACATCACTTGCCTTTGAATCTGGGACCAACTATTCTATGAAGGTATAAAGCTAAAGGCTCAAAACCCCTGAAGGTTGAACTGAACCCACTGGAATATAAACCTGATAAATAAGAGTATTTACTTTTGCTGCAGTTTTTCCTGTTACCAATGGCATGCAACCATATTGCTTTCAACATTAGCCTATTGTAATTCAGAAAACTCTTGTTGTCTCAAAGGTATGACTACTACAGGAGACACCAGCTCAAAAACTAGGTAGCCAAGCAAATGGATCCATGGCTGGCATGTGACAGGTGGGAATGGTGGAGACCATAGCCAACTACACAGCACCTTCTTCTCTTTTTATTTTTTTTAATTATACTTTAAGTTCTGGGATACATGTGCAGAACACGCAGGTTTGTTACATAGGTATGCGTGTGCCATGGTGGTTTGCTGCACCCATCACCCCATCATCTACATTAGGTATTTCTCCTAATGCTATCCTTCCCTTAGCCCCCAACCCCTGACAGGCTCCTGTGTGTGATGTTCCCCTCCCTGTGTCCATGAGTTCTCATTCTTCAACTCTCACTTATGAGTGAGAACATGGGGTGTTTGGTTTTCTGTTCCTGTGTTAGTTTGCTGAGAATGATCGTCTCCAGCTTCATCCATGTCCCTGCAAAAAACATGAATTCATCCTTTTTTATGGCTGTTTGGTATTTCTTGGTGTATATATGACACATTTTCTTTATCCGGTCTATCATTGATGGGCATTTGGGTTAGTTCCAAGTCTTTACTTTTGTGAATAGTGCTACGATAAACATACATGTGCATGTGTCTTTACAGTAGAATGATTTATAATTCTTTGGGTATATACCCAGTAATGGAATTGTTGGTTCAAATAGTATTTCTGGTTCTAGATCCCTGAGGAATCCCCACACTGTCTTCCTAAATGTTTGAACTAATTTACACTTCCACCAACAGTGTAAAAACGTTCCTATTTCTCCACATCCTCTCTAGCACCTGTTGTTTCCTGACTTTTTAATAATCGCCATTCTAACTGGCATGAGATGGTATCTCATTGTGGTTTTTATTTGCATTTCTCTAATGACTAGTGATGATGAGCTTTTTTGCATATGTTTGTTGGCCACACAAATGTCTTCTTTTGAGCAGTGTCTGTTCATACCCTTTGCCCACTTTTTGATGGAGTTGTTTGTTTTTTCTCGTAAATTTAAGTTCCTCATAGATTCTGGATACTAGCCCTTTGTCAGATGGATAGATTGCAAAAATTATTCCCATTCTGTAGGTTGCCTGTTCACTCTGATGATAGCTTTTTTTTTGCTGTGTAGAAGCTCTTTAGTTTAATTAGATTCCATTTGTCAATTTTGGCTTTTGTTGCCATTGCTTTTAGTGTTTTAGTCATGCAGTCTTTGCCCATGCCTACGTCCTGAATGGTATTGCCTAGGTTTTCTTCTAGGGTTTTTATGGTTTTAGGTCTTATGTTTAAGTCTTTAATCCATCTTGAGTTAATTTTTGTATAAGGGGTAAAGAAGGGGTCAAATTTCAGTTTTCTGCCTATGGCTAGCCTGTTTTCCCAACACCATTTATTAAATAGGGAATCCTTTCCCCATTGCTTATTTTTGTCAGGTTTGTCAAAGATCAGATGGTTGTAGATGTGTGGTGTTACTTCTGAGGCCTCTGTTCTGTTCCACTGGTCTATATCTCTGTTTTGGTACCAGTACCATGCTGTTTTGGTTACTGTAGCCTTGTACTGCTGTTTGAAGTCAGGTAGCATGATGCCTTCAACTTCGTTCTTTTTGCTTAGGATTTGTCTTGTCTGTATGGGCTCTTTTTTTGTTCCATATGAAATTTAAAGTAGTTTTTTCTAATTCTAGGAAGAAAGTCAATGGTAGCTTGATGGGGACCGCGTTGAATCTATACTGTAAATGACTTTGGGCAGAATGACCATTTTCATGATATGGGTTCTTCCTATGCATGAGCAGGAATGCTTTTCCATTTGTTTGTGTCTTCTCTTATTTCCTTGAGCAGTGATTTGTAGTTTTCCTTGAAGAGGTCTTTCACATCCCTGTAAGTTGTATTCCTAGGTATTTTATTCTGTTTGTAGCAATTGTGAATGGGAGTTCATTCATGATTTGGCGCTCTGCCTGTCTATTGTTGATGTATAGGAATGCTTGTGATTTTTGCACATTGATTTTGTATCCTGAGACTTTGCTGAAGTTGCTTATCAGCTTGAGGAGATTTTGGGCTGAGACAATGGGGTTTTTAAAATATTCAATCATGTCATCTGCAAACAGAGACAATTTGACTTCCTCTCTTCCTATTGTAGTACCACTTCTTTCTTTGACCTGATTGCCCTGGCCAGATCTTTCAATACTCTGTTGAATAGGAGTGGTGAGAGAGGGCATCCATGTCTTGTGCTTGTTTTCAAAGGGAATGCTTCCAGCTTTTGACCATTCAGTATGATATTGGCTGTGGGTTTGTCATAAATAGAAAGAGCACCTTCTTCTGGAGGCAGGAGGCATCAGTTACTACAACCAGCCTACCGTAGTCACCTGAGAATATAAGATCTGTGTTCCCAGACCTTCTAATTTTTCAAAAGATAACAGAAATCCAGATTTGTAAGTGGTGTCTCTTAATTTTTGAACACTGACAACTATTCTATTTTTCTTTTGTTTATCTCTTTTTGTAATATTGGGTAGACCAAAATTAAATTAGTGTTTTGCCCTGCAGTCAACATTGTTTTGTTGCTAAATAGAATAATGGCACAGTTGAGCTGCTGAAGATATTCTTGAGGTATGCTCATTGATTCCTTTTTTGCTTTTCATCCTTCATCTAAAGCATTCGTTTGCAGTTTTTGCATTATTTTTCCCTTAGTGAAAGTCCAAAGAGTTTTGATGCTCATCAGCTTACTCTACTCTTGCTCATAAAACTGTGAGTTTAGGCTGTTCTTCCGTACTCTTCATCCTTGGGATATGCTACAGCTAAGAGTTGTAGGGTTTCTCAGGGTGGTTTTGAAAATTCACATTTTAAAGAATCAGGAAAGCTTATGCGTAGCCATCATGCAGCTGAAAGGGAGGTACCTATACAGGTGGTGGGATCAACAAGAGGATAGAGGTGCTGCTGCTCCAGCTTCCAGAGACCCAGAGAGGGTTCTAGAAATGTGCCACCCAGCACAGTAGTCCCAGGATACATGGCACTGTCCAGCACTTAAAGCATGGCTCGTGTGAACTGAGGTGACAGTGTGAAATCACTAATCAGTATAAAATACATACCAGATTTGGAAACATTATGGAAAAGAGATAAAATATCTCATTTTTGAAATTGGTTACATGTTTAAGTGACATTTTCGATATATTGAGAAATTAAACATGGTATTAAGATTAATTTTACCTGTCTAATCTTATTTTTTAATCTGGTTACTAGAAAATTTAACAAAATGTCTGTGAGTGGCATTATATTATACTGATCAGTGTTGCTCTAGAACAGGGGCCCATAAACTTTTTCTGTAGAGATCCAGATAGTAGTTGTTTCAAGCTCCACAGACCATATGGTCCTTGTTACAAACATTCACTCCACCATTCCAGTGCAAAAGCAACCATGACCGAGATGTAAATGAATGAGCATGGCTGTGTTCCAATAAAACTTTATTTATAATAATAGTCAGGGGCCGGATTTGCTGACTCCTGCTTGATGAGAAAATAAAAGCAAGTGGGAGGGAGGGGACATCGAGGTATTGGTGGCATTCTGTTTCTTGACCTTAGTTCTAGCTAAGTGGTATACTTTTTGAAAATCCATCAAGCTGCAGTTATATGATATTCGTACTTTTCCATGTATACATTATACTTCAATAAAAAGTTGACTTAAGAAGAGCAGGGTCTCTTCTGGAAGATCTGACTAAAAGAAGAAAAGCCAGAGATGTACATCCGCTCTTATCAATCAGTGACAATCCTCTTCCAGTTTAAGAGTGAAACCGTTTTTTCTAATTCTCTACCATCAGTCGGCCATTTAGTTGTCCAGACTCGCCTGGCTTTCCCCAAGTCTCTGTAGCTCCTGTCTTACTGTACATTCCACTTGGTGCAATGGTCGCTACCTTTGGGAGAATTGCACTGGGGCAGAATTCAAGCTATTGGCCGTTTGGGGAGTAGTGAGGGGATAAAATTCACTGGATATCAAAAGCTTAAACTGTATTAACGCTGTATATGCTTAAGCCACCAGATTTTGCAAATTAAAAAAAAAAAATTCAGGTTCCCTATGAGCTCATTCTGTCTGCAGAATGAATAAGTAGGTTGACTATTTTGCCATCTGAATATAGACAGACAGAAAAGTATGACTTTTCCTTCTGGACCTTGATGCTGACTAATAATCAAGGTACTTGCCCATGGCTGCTCAGACAGAAACAAGAAAGCATGGAAACTGGGGCCGAGGTTGGAAAACAGGATGGCCATGGACACAGACTGCCGAGGACAGGGCATGGGAATGCCGGATCCAGCAGGCTCCTGATAGCCGAGAGAGCATCCTTCCACCCCGACTCTGCTCCTGCTCGGCAGCGAAGTTGCAGAGGGAGCGCTTCCAGAAGTGGAAACATTTTTAAATAAGTCTTTTAACTTTTTGCCTGTGGATACAGCTGCGTTGACACAAAGCCACGTTTGAGGCATGATGTCTCGGAAGCCTGGCACCATGGAGTGTTTTTCTACTGGGACCCATAATTGCTGCCTTTTAAGAGGGGTCCTGTGTTCAGTTTTATCAATGTGGTGCTTGAACCGGACTTTCAGCTGACCTCCAAAAGGAAATAGTTTTAAAAGGAAGAATTTTAAGTCTGCCAAGAGCCAGATAATGGCATAGCACTGATAAAAGCCAGGGTTTTGTGGTTTGTATATTAAAATACAAGTCTCTTAATGCCTCAAAACAGCAGCCTCCAGAAAATGGGAAGTTTAATAGATGAGTCTAGAAAAAGCAGTTTTAAAGATAGAAATTTTCCCTCTTTGTTCCTTGTGATTTACCCGAAGGGAACAAGTTCCTTTCTCCTGAACCTCCTCCTACGTCTCTTTTTGGTTTTATACAAGGGACTGTTCTCACTAAAGCAAATCTCAAAGTGCTCTGCAAATGTCCACACTGGGCTGCAGGCCTCGCGCCTGAGGAGCTTTTGGCCTGGACACTCTGCAAAATGTGTCCTGAGGACAAAGGCCATTAACATTTGGTTAATCCAGCATCATAAATTACTTTCCCTGTAAACTACCATTAACAGGCCTCCCTCCATACTTTTTCTGAGCTCTGTCTTGCCATTTTTAACCTCCCTTGGATTTCCACCCTTTCGCCCAACACAGAATCAAGTGAGAACCCCTGGAGGACATGGCAGGGTGGGGTCAGCTGTTGTCCTAGCACAGTCTGTGGCTGCTCTGTGCAGGCTGCTGCTTTCCCTGAGAGTAACCATCTGTCAGGAGAAATGCTTCGTATCCCATCATCAGTATGGATTCTGGCTGGACTCTAGACAACGCACATAAACAGCAGCCATGGTCCTCCCCGACCACTTGGCCACTATTGGCTTCTTATCTTCTGTTTGCAGCAGTCACTGCAATAGGTTGGGCCATCGAGGACAGCAGGTTTGGGAACCCCTGAATTCCACTGGAATGCCACCTACACGTGTATCACCCACCACATGCCCCTGGTGCAATATATTTGGTTTTAAAACTAGTGTTAAGGGGATGCATGTTGTGGTTAGCAATGGCCCACCAGGCTGGATGCAGTGGCTCACATCTGTAATCCCAGCGCTTTGGGAGGCAGGTGAATCATTTGAGGTCAGGAGTTCAAGACCAGCCCAACCAACATGGTGAAACCCTGTCTCCTAAAATACAAAAATTAAAAAACAAAATTTAGTTGGTACACGCTTGTAATCTCAGCTACTCAGGAAGCTGAGACAGAAGAATTGCTTGAATCTGGGAGGCAGAGATTGCAGTGAGCCAAGATCGTGCCGTTGAACCCCAGCCTGGGGTTCAACAAGAGCAAGACTGTGAAAAAGAAAGAAAAGAAAAGAAAGAAGAAAGAAAGAAAGAAAGAAAGAAAGAAAGAAAGAAAGAAAGAA
>NW_016107790.1:163414-170031 GCF_001604975.1 Cebus imitator | reverse complement strand
AGAAAGAAAGAAAGAAAGAAAGAAAGAGAGAGAGAGAGAAGAGAAGAGAAGAGAGAGAAAGAAAAGAAAGGAAGAAAGAAAAACAAAGAGAAAGAAAGAAGGAGGGAGGGAAGGAGGAAGGAAGGAAGGGAAGAAGGAAAGAAGAGAAAGAAAGAAAGAAGAGAGAGAGAGAAGGAAGGAAAGAAAGAAAGCAAGCGAGAGAGAAAGAAAGAAAGGGCCGACCAAAGGGGATTTGCCTAACCTGCAGTCTGAAACTGATTTCCAGGCATGCTGGGAACTGGGGTGATGGAGAGAGGCCAGTGGCAAAGAGACAGCCTTGGGGCAGGTGAGATGATACAGGGAAGAGGCCATGATGGAGGGAGGTGTGGATGTGACACTAGGCCAAAGAAGACCCAATCAATAAGAGAAGAAGAATTTGTCAGGAGTTCCAGACACAGGTGAATCTTGAAGCCAGGTGCAGAGGAAGGACATTGGGAAAAGTTTCCAGCCACTGGGTAGGCCAACCCAGGTGCCATGGACAAAGAACCTCGGGCTTGGTGCTGGGCATGGTGGTCAAGCCTGTAATCCCAGTGCTTCAGGAGGCCGAGGCAGGAGGATTGCTTGAGGCCGGAAGCTGGAGACCAGCCTGCCTGAGGGATGCTCGCAGGCTGCTCCCCTGTTTAGGTAGAGACGGTGCCAAATTACTTTTTGCATTACTCTTTTCTAGCCTCTTCTCTGATCATTCTTAATCTACATTAGTCCTTTACACACAAGGTAACCGACTCACCTATACCTTTAGAGATGCTGATGAAATTATTCTTCTGTGACTACGAGCTGACCACCATATTGAGAATTAAGGCCTGTAAGATGCAGCAGCCATCTGGTCACTTAGGACTCTCACTTAGGATAAGGTGCTTTACATATTCATCAGTACTTCTTAAATAACAATGAATATCATTTGCCATCCTTTGATGGCAACTTACAACCCCTTCTGATCAGATAGTTATGAAGTGGTTGTCATTTCCTGAGTGTGTACAACCTTGCAACTGGACATCCTGATGTTTCCATCAACCAACCATTTAAGGAGCATTTGAGGAAGGAATATGAGTCTTTCATTGATCTCTTCTGTAAAGTCAAGAAAACACCAGCATGTGACTGACAAAACTGATGCCAGAGGCTTGGGGAAAAAAAAAATCCCAGAGACAAAAATGGAACTTTTTTTGTTTTGTTTTGTTTTGTTTTGTTTTTTTGAGACGGAGTTTCACTCATGTTACCCAGGCTGGAGTGCAATGGCGCAATCTCGACTCACCGCAACCTCCGCCTCCTGGGTTCAGACAATTCTCCTGCCTCAGCCTCCTGAGTAGCTGGGATTACAGGCACTCACCACCATGCCTGGCTGATTTTTCCTGTTTTTAGTAGAGACCGGGTTTCATCACGTTGGCCAGGGTGGCCTCGATCTCTTGACCTCGTGATCCACCTGCCTCGGCCTCCCAAAGTGCTGGGATTACAGGCTTGAGCCACCGCGCCCGGTCAAAAATGGAACGTTTTTAACAGATGCTACATCACCATGTCCTTGTAAGATCAGAACCTGAATATGAAGGAATTTTAGGAATATCTTAATTAATTTTGCTTTTCTTTTCCTTGTAATATGCATGGGAAAAACTATGATGACAGCATTCTGTGTCTAAATATGACTTTAGAGTTTTAAGAGTTATTTCAATAAGATTAAAGTACATTCTAAGAGAAAAGAGAATAAATGCAGCCTGGTCAACATTGTGACACCCCATCTCTACAAAATAAAAATTTAAAAAAACTTAAATTAGCAGTAGCTGGGCATGGTGGCATTTGCCTGTAGTCCTAGGTACTCCAGAGGCTGAGGTGGGAGGATTGTTTGAGCCCAAGAGTTCAAGGCTATGAGTCATGGTCATGCCACTGCACTCCCGCCTGGGTGACAGAGTAAGACTCTGTCTCAGAAAAAAAAAAAAAAAGAGAGAGAGAGAAAGGGAAGAAGGGAGAGAGGGAGGGAAGGAGGGAGAAGGGGGGAAGAGAGAGATTGCCATGGTTTAATTGGCAGTGTCTGTTTCATTAGATGATATATAAATAATGATGTCCTTTACTATTGATGGGGACTCAGATGTTATAAAATTTAATATTTCTCCACTGGAGCATTCCAGTGACTGGTCATTCAGAAGTGGAACTAGAACCATGAATAACGTGGCTTTGGATGTGAACTGATTGCAAATCTTGCAGCGTGGCCAGTAGTGGAAGAGAGGCCACTTTTTTGTGACTTTTTAAAGCCTTTGTATATATGTACTGGAATATCTTAGTCAGTATTCCGCCTCTTTTTTTAAAATCTTATTTTTATTGACATATAATCTGTATACAGGAAAGTGCAAAGTCTTAAGCGTACAGCCCAGTGAACTTTATGCACAGACCCCTGTAGCTACCATCCAGATCAAGGTCTAGAACATTTTCATTACCCCACATGGTTTTCTGTCCCTTTCCTAGTCAATGCCTTCCTAAACAAGAATAGCCGTTATTCTGTTTTCTATTAATATCAACGTTGATTAGTTTTGCCTGCTATTGATCTCCATGCATATGGAATCAAAATATATCCACCTTTGTGACTGGACTGTTTTGCTCAACATAATCTTTTGAGCAAATTCATCCATGTTATTTCATATATCAGTAATTTATTCCTGGGTACTCGTCCATTGTATGAATATACCGCAATTTGTGTATCCATTTTCATGCTGATGGATATTTAAGTTGTTTCTAGTCTAGACTATAATGAATAAGGCTGCAATGAAGATTTCTATATGTGTGTCATTTTGTAGACATATGCACTCATTTATTTTGGATGTATAACTGAGAGTGGAATTACTGAATTATAGAGTAAGCATAGATATTAGTGGATTATTCCAGCTTTCCAAGGTAGTTGGACCAATTTTTATTCCCACCAGCACTGTATGAGAGTCCCAGTTGCTAAGACTTGGTAAGATCAGTCTTTTGAATTTTACTTATTCCAGAGGGTGCGTGGGAGTATCTCAATGTGGTTTTAATCTGGATTTTCCTCACTGGGTATGGTGGCACACACCTGTAATCCCAGCTACTTGGGGACGGGTGGGAAAATCACTTGAGCCCAGGAGTTTGCAGCCAGCCTGTGCAACAAAGTGAGACACCATCTCTAATAGTGATAATGATAATAATAATAATTTGGATTTACCTGATGAGTATTAATGTTGAACACTGTTTCAAATGTTTTAGGCTTGACTATTCTCTGTAGTTTAGACTCCAATTAAAACTCCATTTAAGTGTTTTGTTCTTTTGAAAATATGTTTTGTATATATGCTTATATATTCTAGCCGTAAGTTCTTTGTCACTCATGTGCATTTCAAATATCTTATCCTACTCTGTGTCTTATTCATTCACTTTTTAATTATGTGTTTTGTTGAACAAAAGCATGCAATTTTAATGAGGCCCAACTCATCCCTTTTCATGGTCTATCTTTTTACAAAAATGTATTAAGATGGTTTGTGTTTTTTATGTCCTGTTTAAGAAATATTTGCCTACTCCTTGTTTTTCGGGTCTTAGAATCTTTGTTTCTCTTGCCAGTTTAACTGCTTGCCATTTTCATGAGTAGAGAGAATAGGAATCAGGTCAGGCTACATCTGAGTGAGGCAGGAAGGGCGACAGAGTTAAATTAGGAAGGCGAGGCCAAGAAATTTGTGGAATAGGTTGAAGCAGGAAGAGGCCCAACACTGTCTGATTTTTGGTCTGAAAGCCTTTGGAGTTGGGTAGCCTGATAGCTGACTGCATTGCTGACCAGCCCAAATATCTTCATTGCATCTCTTACAGTGCTTGGCATGGCTTGTCAAATTTTATGAAATCAGTCTCTTCCATGCTTACAGCCCTGATATATTGTCTAGAAACTAAGAAGTCAATGAAGTTCGTGTTTTAGGGACATCATGCTAATGTCTAGAGACCATTATTTTCCTTCTAAGTGCTCAAAAACCAAACTGTCATCTTGGTAATCCCTTCTTGACCATATCCAGGAAATGAAACCTCCTTTCGGAATAATATTTACTTATTCCTAATCCTCTGACTCCTCCCCCATTCTCCATAAGTTTTCCTTACTTACTAAAGATGTCAGTAATTCTGTGATCTCACCTTCCTACAATCAAGGGTAAATGTGTGGGTCTGCTTTTCATAAAGAGACCCTGGCAGGGCGTGGACTGAGCTGCCCGTGTAGTGGGGACTAGAACTAAGCAGGAGTTGGCGAGAGGCTCAGGACACGCAGGGAGAAGGCAGGATTGCCACAAACTGTGTGGAGGACAGAACACGTGTCTTAAAGTGGCTTCAGATCAGGTAGCAGCAGCTGAGTTGAGACCTCTGGGCTCAGAAGATTAGCTTTGGATACTATGGGGCTTTCTTGGGAAGATAAACAGCTCTACAAAGAAAATACTTCCATGACAGGCCCTTCCAGCAGGGTCACCCTTAGAATGTTGGGACTATAATGAATCAGAGTCTCCTTAGAGGCAGGCAGTAATTGGCAGGAACAAGATGGAGAGAAGCCATCCAGTTTCCAGGGATGAGCCAGATAAGGGCAGGCAGGATGTGGCTGCAGAGAAGCCTCTGGGCGTCCACCCTCAGGCACAGGGTCGGGGAGCCTGGTGTCATAGAAAGAAAGGACTGCTGGGATTCACACATTCCGGGTTCTACTCCTGACTCTACCACTCACTTATTGTGAAACATTAGGCAAGAATGGTGCCTCCATCCTAAGATTGACAAGAGAGTCAAACCGGATACTGTACATAAAATACCCATTTCCCCATTTTTCTCCCATTTCCTTGGCTCTTCTTTCCAGTTGCTATACCCAACAGATAGCTTTCAATTACTATCTTTCTTGCTCACTTTGAAGCACTGGCACCATCAAATAGTCACGGATGTCTTGAAATAAAACCTTCCTTTGGCTTCCATGAAGATCCCATCTATACCATGACAATAGCTACCATGTACATGCTGACAACTCCCACACAAGTATCTCTAGCACATAGCTTCTTCCTAAGAGCCAGATCCATCGATGTCCCTGCCTCCTGAACTTTCCACATGGGTGTCCTACTGACAACTTAAACTCAACAATTCCAAATTCAGCTCATTATCTTTTCCATAAATCTTTCCCTTCCTCACCTGCATTCTCTATACAGAGAACCAAGTCATCAAGTCCAAAACTTGGGGCGTTATGGATTAAAGTGCAAGTGGTTTATTTGGGAGATGACCCCCAGAAGCATCATCGGGGGATCTTGGAAGTAAAACAAGGAAGGAAAGGAAGCCAACCTAGAGTGTTTTAACAAGCCTGGCGCCCCTGTAGACAACTGGAACTGAATCCCACTGAAAAACTTTGAGATGCTTTCGAGAGCACAAGCTTCAGAGTCACTCACCCCAAGGAGCAAAGGAGCGGGTGTGTATTTGCCATCTCCTGCCAGGCATGGGCTTGTCTCTGTCATTGGCTGCCCCTTGCACTTCTGGCCTTTCATAGGTGTGATTGCATTGGGTGTCATCACGAGGGAAAACCCTCAGATGAAGTGACACAGATACTGACAACTGGAAGTCAGAAATGGGACTCCTGGTTGGTGCCAAAGGAGATGTCCTGTATCTAGCCCCCCCCTTTACATGGGTATTTCTAGGCTAATTTTCAGGTTGCCTAGTTGTCTGCTCCTCTCAGGCCCCTTGTGTCACTCTCACACACTCACCCTCCACAGAGTCTGGATGGCATGCCCCTCTCTCTGCTTTAACACTGGTAAGCTTGTCTTTTAATGGTTTCTTATTTAATTATGACCCTTACTGGACTATGAGCACATTCAGAACAGAAACCAAGCTTTAATTCACCTTTACATCTCCATAGTTGAGTGAATGAATGAGTAAATGAATGAAGAAAAAAACCTTAAAAGAGGTGGCTCAGCACATAACCAACTACAAGTTTTTGCAGATTAAGAAAAGTGGCAAATTAAAGCCAGTGCAAGCACCCTTCTTTCAAACACTATAATAATATTCAATCATTTCTAAGCCCACATCCAGTCTTTCCTTATTAAGTTTAGGGTTAGCAGTTGCCCTTATGACCTTATGATGTATAAAATGATCAGCAGAGTAAATCAAGAATGTGTAAAATGTCCTGCTTTGATCAGTCTTCCGGCAGATGTCACACGATTCCTTCTACCCTTCTTGATCCTATTCATCTCCTAAACTCCTATCCATCCTTTAAAGCCCGTCTTAAATGTCCCTTCTTCTTACAGGTTTCCTTGACCCTCCAAACTCTAAAGAAAATTGATGTCTTTCCAGCTGCACTCTACTCTCATTGTCAGCCTTTGTTATGGTCCGTTCCACAACAGCCCTCCCCTTGACAAAGATTCTCGGCTTGAACAAACTTTAGTCAGGCTCCTGAGCCTCCTCCTAGGCACTTCTGAGCATCTCCTTATAAAATCCAGTTTTAACAAAGGACCCGATGAGTCAGTTGAGCAAGAATCCCCTGCCCTCAATATCTGATCACCCTCTATATCTAATGATCACCCTCCTTATCTGATAATCACCCTCCATATCTGATCACCCTCCATACCTGATGATCACCCTCCATACCTGAT
>NW_016107790.1:144206-162192 GCF_001604975.1 Cebus imitator | reverse complement strand
CTGATGATCACCCTCCATACCTGATGATCACCCTCCATATCTGATGATCACCCTCCATACCTGATGATCACCCTCCATATCTGATCACCCTCCATATCTGATGATCACCCTCCATACCTGATGATCACCCTCCATATCTGATCACCCTCCATACCTGATGATCACCCTCCATACCTGATAATCACCCTCCATATCTGATCACCCTCCATACCTGATGATCACCCTCCATACCTGATAATCACCCTCCATACCTGATGATCACCCTCCATACCTGATCACCCTCCATATCTGATCACCCTCCATACCTGATCATCACATTCCATACGTGATGATCACACTCCGTATCTGATCGCCCTCTATACCTGATCAGATTTCTTCACCACCACTATCCCCCAGGTGGTATCTGGCTACCCTGGCCTATCTTCAGCAAGAATCCTGTCAGGTTTGTTTAGCCAGAGTTCCCTGACCCTGATGTTTTCCTCTTGGTAATTTCCTCTTAGTAATATGAATATGATACATAAACAGTTATACAATGGAAATCCATGGTATTAAAATTTAATGGGGGCCCTATCCACTGGCTCCCTCCACTCTGCTCCTTGGCTGTGAATTCCCACTTGTCCATGCTACATTCAGAATTGAGCACAATCTCTCTCCTCGACCACCCATTGCTGCAGACCTGAATAAAGTCTGTCCTACCGGGCATTAACAAGTATCATTGAACAATGTTTTCTTTAATGCTCTATGTAGACTATGAGTTCCTCGGAGTTAGGATCACAGCTGGTCTTATTCACCTTGGTGTTCCCAGTGCTTGGGAGCACAGTTCCTGGAACTGAATCCTTACCAAATGCACATTTACTGAGTTGAATGCCCTTTCATTGCTAGATCTTGTCTTTGTGCTGGTTTGTAATTTGACTTAAGGTAGCAACATCTGCCCTCCAGTATGGAGCCAGGGGACCTGTGCCATGTTCTTCCCTGCTGGTATCATCTACTTTTCTCTCTTCTTTCATCCTCACTCTTTGCCTATTCTTTTCCTCCCAACTTGTCCGTTTACATAAGGTGGGTGCTTTCTCATATATGCCTTATTGCTTTGTTTGATAGAGTTGCATAGGAAGAATCAAGAGGAACAGCGTGTATGTGCAAGGAAAAAGGCGGTATACGTGGGCAGCCTGGCACTTATGCATGTCAGCCTGGCACTTACGCATGGCCTCTGGGGTCAGCACTTGTCACTTCCACTTACTCCCTGTTGACCTTAGGAACATTATTTAACACCTTTTGTCCCATTTCTATATCTATAACATTCGCAGTGATTAAGGGCTCACCTCTCATAGATGTTGTGCATTACATGAGACCCTGTGTGTGCCTCAGCTTTCCACCCTGGGCCTTATGATTGCAGCTCACATCAGCTTGACTGCTGGCTGCTTGCATTTGCATCTCTCTGTCTGGAGAGTACTGGGGAGTTAATGTCTCCACCAGCAGCCTTCAACCAATGGCTGATGGAAGTCAGTTGTAGCCATATCCCAGCTCCCTCACCCCCTTCAGATGGGATCACGCGGAGGCTTGTGTTTGACACTGCTTGCCAGAGATACTCTGTGAGATGAAACTGCAGTTGTCCACAGGAGTCAATGGCTTGAAAATCATCCTCTTTTCTGTTTCACTTTCCCATTCATCTACCAGTGTTTCTTAGAACCACCTTCCCAGAAATTACCTGTCCTGTAATCCTTGCCTTGGGGTTTGCTTCTGAGAGAAGGCAAACTGGGACAGTATGTAAACTGCCTGGCTGATACCTTGGATCTAGGAAGTCCCCGAATGGTGGTTGTTTCTACTGTTATAAAACTGCCGTTCCTCAGTAGAAAGCAAAGATGCTGCTAGATGGGAGAGGTCATTCCCATCCTGCATTCATTTTCACACTGCTCTGAGAAACCCCATGTGGGCATTGCCAGGCCATCAATAATGGTCAGCTTACAACATGCATTCTCAGCAGGAACTAGATTGCCCCCAAGAAGGCAAAAATTGGTTCTTGGGGGAGGACGGTGGTAAAAAACCAACTTTTTCTTTTACTGTATAAAACACAGACATGCATATGATACATAAACAGTTATACAGTGGATATCCATGGTATTAAAATTTAATGGGGGGATCAATTAGAAAAAAAATGTATAAAAAGGCTGGAAACATAGTCTGCAAGAGGCAGGAGAAGTTGCTATTGACAGTACCCTGGCCTTTGCTCGTCCTGGGTGGCACTGTTTAGCTTGCAGGGTTCATGTCCTCTTTCCTGGAGTGAGGAGTTAACAGCTGAACTTTCATAATGTTGTTTGGTTAAATTTGCCCTGCAGGGCACCAAGCTCTTTGGCAAAACATTCATCTGTTTGTGGTTAGGATTTTCCTGGTTCTTATTAACACCAGACATGGCCACATTTCGAAAATCATGAGGCTTGGCTCTATAAACAGAATTACCAGGTCATCAAACACAGCATCTTTTGAGTCCTTCCTTCCTGACTTCACCGAAGTCCCTCCTCTAGGGCAGACAGCATGGAATTGGACAAGAAGAAAAGAGGACCAGGTTCTTTAGTTCCAATATACATTTCCCTTGTCAAAATATGATCATTAAAAAGTTTAAAAATAGAGCTCTCCTATAGACATATAAGGAGCCTAGGGTTCAAGACTTTTTAGGAAGGCATCAGCAGGTGAGCAAAGCTAGCTCAAAGCAGGATGGTTACCAGGGGTTGGCGTATATTGTAATCAGTCCAGAGAAAGCCTGCTGAAATGCGGTACATATACTCACTACCTGTGATACAAAGCTGACTGCCATCCTCACAGGGCCATCAAACCATCAACTTTGGAGTTGTTCTCTACCAGACAAATGTTATTTGTAAATTATATTTGGATAGTTATATTTGGGTATTTTGGATTTTTTTTTCCTGAGATCACCTAAATTCACCTTAACACTTTCTATAGCCTTCAAGCTAGGCTGTGAAATCTTAACAAGCTTTATTTCTTCATTTTCTCTTTTGAGTATCTGAAAGACTACTTGAAAACCCTGAATTCGCTTATCCTTCAACATCAAAGATGCTGGGGACCAAGGCGCAGACAGTGGTTTTCCGAAAATGTTTACAACTCATCCATATTTAGCACTTGCCAATTTCCGAGGTGTAAATAAATACTCCAACCATGGTCATCTTCAAATTACCAACAGAATGTTGTTAAGGTAGAGTTAAGAAGAGATGCTCACCATCACCACTGAGAGATGGCATATTTTGGTTCCAGGCTGTCATCAGGTGTGTGTTATGACATATTTTCTATACGTTATAGTCACAGCATTCAAGTTACTTTTCGAGGAGGTACAATCAGACCACTGGGTAAATGGCTCTAAAGAGCCAGAAAGGTCAGCTCAGCTAAATAAAACTGCCAAATAAAACTGTATGGCCTGGATCCCTCATATATACTCTGAGGGGTCCTTCAGGGATTACACAAATTTTAATTCAAATTTCATTTTAAAAGTCTGTCTTTCTCTTCCTCCCTTCCTTCCTTCCCTCCCTCCCTCCCTCCCTCCTTCCCTCCCTCCCTGCTTCCTTCCCTCCCTGCTTCCTTCCCTCCTGCCTTCCTTCCTTCCTTCCTTCCTTCCTTTCTTTCTTTCCTTCTTTCTTTCTTTCCCCTTCTTTCTTGGTAACAGGGTCTCGTCTGTCACCCAGGCTCAAGTGCCGCACTGCAATCATGGCTCACTACAGCCTTGAACTCCTGAGTTCAAGTGATCTTCCCTCCTCAGCCTCTCAAGTAGCTGAAACTATAGGCACACACCACCGGGCCCAGCTAATTTTTTTTGTAGAGATGGGGTCTCACTTTGTTCCCCAGCCTGGTCTCAAACTCCTGGCCTTAAGCAATCCTGCTTTGGCCTCCCAAAGTGCTGAGATTGGGACCATGCCTGGCCAAATGTTATACTTAAAAAAAATAATAAAAAGTACACATACATACATATGTAGCAAATGTGTAAAGATAGATTTGCATACATATAATGGCAGTGGTCTCCAAGCTTTCTGGCACCAGGGACCCATTTCTTGGAAGACAGTTATTCCATAGACAGGGTTGTATGGGGATGGTTTTGGAATGATTCAGGCACATTACATTTATTGTGCGTTTATTTCTGTTATTATTACATTGTAATTTTTAATGAAATAATTATGCAACTCACCATAATGTAGAATCAGTGGGTGCCCTGAGCTTGGTTTCCTACAACTAGATGGTCCCATCTGGGGGTGATGAGAGACAGTGACAGATCATCAGGCATTAGATTCTCATAAGGAGCATGCAACCTAGATCCCTCTAGATCTGTGAATAGGGTTCACAGTTCACAATAGGGTTCACACTCCTTTGAGAATCTAATGCCGCTGCTAATCTGACAGGAGGCGGAGCTCAGGCACTAATGTCAGCCATGGGGAACAGCTGTAAATACAGACGAAGCTTGGCTGGCTCACCTGCCCCCTGCTCAACTCCTGGTGTGCAATCTCGGGGGGCGGGTGGGGATTGGGGGATATATGGGACTGCTGAACGCCGAGTTTAGAATTCTTGTAACCTCTGAGAAGAAAAGGGACACGTGATAGAGAGGAGTCCACAGGGCTGGGGAATGCAGAGGGATGTGACAGATATTAAACCTTTTTGTATATCTTTAACATTGCATTCTAAATCAACAAAACATAGAGCCACATATGGTTTTTATATCAAATTTCAAGCTTTAAAAAACACTAACGTGCAATTGTGTTGCTAGATTTCTGTTTTTTATTTTTATTTATTTGTTTTTGAAGGAAAATTTGTATTACTGTAATTATTTTCGTGTACAGAAAACTCGACAGTATACATTTAACCCAGTTTAGTGGCAAGTTCTTTAGACTCTACCTTGGGGATGTTAGCCACAGACTTGGGACCCAGAACATCGCCTCTCCAGTGATGGTGGATGTCGTTGTATCTGTCGTTGTAATTGGTCCTGACAGCTTCCACCAGCTTAGCCAAAGCACCTTTGTCTTCCGAGCTAAACTGTGTGAAGGCAACAGTGGTGCAGGTCTCCCTGTGGACTAGACGTCCCTGTCTTGCCTCCCCCTTGATAATGCAGTAAGGGACCCCTATTTTACAACACGAGACAGGCAAGAAGACAACCAGCTGGAAGAACACATTAGCTGAAGAGTGTGTTTTAAAGCAATAAATTTCAAAGCTAGCTTGGTGTTTGTTTGAGACAGTCTACTTGTGTAACCAGACTGGAGTGCAGTGGCGTGATCTCAGCTCACTGCAACTTCCACCTCCCAGGTTCAAGCGATTCTTGTGCCTCAGCCTCCTGAGTAGCTGGGATTACAGGCAGATGCCATCACACCAGGTGAATTTTTGTCTTTTTAGTAGAGATGAGGTTTCACTATGTTGGCCAGACTGGTCTTGCACTCCTGACCTCAAGTGATCTGCCTGCCTCAGTCTCACGAAGTGCTGGGATTACAGGTGTGAGCCACCATGCCTGATTAATTTATTTTTGAACACACATGTTAGTGTTTTGCTGTGCAAAAACATCAAAATATCACTAAGAATCTTGTTTTATTTTTGTTTGTTTAATGGAATGCATTTTTAAATTTTTAAATAATTTCAAATTTACACAAAGTTTGCTAGTACAGAGACTCATATGTCAGTTATCCAGTTGAACACGTTTTAACATTTTACCACATTTGTTTTATTTCTCTTTTTATCTCTCATTCCACAGTGAAGACCATGTAACACTTGCCCATGTGCACACAGGCCCATGTGCACACACACGCTTTTTTTCTAAAAACACAAGCCCATGCGCACAAATATACTTTTTTCTAAACCATTTGACAGTAGGTTGCATGTGTCATGCCCCTTTACCACTTAATACTTTTGTGTTTACTTCTTAAGAACAAGGACATATTTTTACAGCATCACAATACAGTTACCAAATTCAGGAAATTTAGTATTGATGCAACACTTTAATCTGTTGCCCGTGTTTCGGTTTTTCCAATTATCCCAATAAAGCCATTTACAGCATTTTTTTTTTCAGTTCAGCATCCACCTGAGGACCATTTATTGAACTGAGTTGTCACTTCTCTTTACTTCAGTCTGAAATGGATCCTTAGCCTTTCTTTGCCTTTTAAGAACTTGACATTTTTAAGGCGTGCAGGCCAGCCATCTTTGCAGAGTGACCCTCGGTTTGCGTTTGTCCGATGCTCCTCACAGGTGATTCATGTTCTGCACCCCTGGCAGGAATGCCCCAGAGGGATGCAGTGGCCTCCTCAGTGCCGGATATCAGGAGGCACATGTGGTAGGTTTGTTTTATTCCTGGTGACACTAACTCCAATAGTTTAGTTAAGATGCTATCCTCCAAGTTTCTCTGCAGAGGGAGAATTTTAAGAGTTGAGGTTTGTCTAAAAATGAGAGATGAATCAAAGTAGAAGAGTACTTAGACTTTGCTGGGTGACGGCCCCAAAGCGCCTCTGAAGATGCTCTGCAGCTGGGCGAGCCAGCCTGCTCTCCGAAATGCAAGGCGTTTTTGTGGGATAAGAAAGGGCAGCATCAGCAGCCTGCTCTGTGGCTGGGGCTGCAAAAGCCATCAGTGTCGTCACAGCTGGCGTGGGGCACGCTGGTGCACAAAGAGCTGAACCAAGCTCCACGGCAGGAGCCAACACCAGGCCAGGCCTTGAGGAGGCCTGTGAGTGTGGCCAGTCCCCTGCTTCGGTGACGTGATATTTGTGCAGCACTGCTCTTCTGAGGTTTCCCCAACTTTCCCATACAAAATAAGGATGGCCTTTCTTCTGAGCCAGGGCTGCCCAAGCGGTAGGCCACAAACCATGCATCGCCTGACCCAGGCTGGGGCAGCAGCGTCTCCAAGAAAAACAGGAAACGGACAGTCTGGCTATGTTATGAGTTTCTCGGTGGTTCCATGTGGCTTCAGTAACAGGATAATTTTCCTCCATGCAGTAAAATACCAAAATGAATGAAGATGTATTTTATTGGAAACATTTTATTTTAGTAAATTATTTAGTGTCCAGCACTGTTTTAAGTACTCTTACAGATTCACCCGTGAATTCATACCACAGAGTTTCACTGGGTCAGGAAACACGTGGGATGGGCAGGGCAGGTCTTAGGGTCTCATCCAGGCTTTATGATGCTCTGGGCACAGGGTGACATCAGACAACAGGCCGTGCCCTGTCCTGTAGGGGTACACAGCCTACGTGTGATAAACAGACGCCTGTAATCATGGGGTTGTGGAGGCTGTCAGAGGGGCCTCGGGGACCCAGAGAGGGGAAGGGCTAATGGTGGGGATGGGCAGGAAGGGAGGTTGCACAGAGAAGGTGATCTCAGCTGAGTCTTGAGGGATAAAAAGGTGTTCACCTTACTTGGAATATTCTCAGGAGTTTTTGGGACAAAAAAATGTAAAAAAAAAAGATGTTTACCAGGTGGTGTGGGGGAGGCATTTTAAACAGAGACTGGGTGATCTCTGCAGAGACACATAGTGTGGGTGAGTCTGGGCTCAAGAGAGGGATTAGAAATGCAAATAAAGGTTGGAATGAAATTGATGAGGACCATATATGCTGTGACAACGAGTTTGGACTGAGTATCAGTTTGAACTGCGTGTGGCCAGTGACCTGCTTTGGTGACGTGATATGTGTGCAGCATGACTTTTCTGAGGTTTCCCCAACTTTCCCATATAAGACGAAGTTGGCCTTTCTAATGAGCCGGGGCTGCCCAAGTGGCGGGCCACAAACCATGCATCGCCTGATTAGATTTTGTGTTTTAGGCGGGGTTTCCCAAACTTAAAAGGAAGGGCTTCTGGGGATCAAGACTCTCACTACCCCTTCAAAGGTTGCTGACTTTCGTCACGTGGTCAGGTGGGGAGAGGAAGCCATGTCACCACTGACCACACTGAAGATGGGTGAGCACTGACCCCAGGGAAGGGCCAAACCAAGAGACAAGAAGAAGCTGGGGAAATGGGGCCTGGTTGAACTGTGAGCTGCTGGATTGGCCCATGCCACTCCATGAAGCCTCCACCCTCACCCTGGGCTTTAGGCCATCCCTTAATGGCTTTTACTACTTAGAGATTGTTAAGCTTTTATTTTGCTCTTGGATTTTTTCAGAGACAGGGTCTCACTCTGTGGCCCAAGCTAGAGTGTAGTGGTGTAGTCACAGGTCCTGCAACCTCAGGCTCCTGGACTCAAGTGATTTTCCCACCTCAGCCTCCCAAGTAGGTGGGAATACAGGTGTGCACCACCATGGCTGGCTAACTCTATTTATTTATTTATTTATTTATTTATTTATTTATAGAGACGGGGGTTCGCCATGTTGCCCAGGTGACACTGCTGGACTCAAGCAGTTCTCCTGCCTGGGCCTCCCAAAGCGTTAGGATTGTAGGCATGAGCCACCACACGGGGCCAAGTTTTTATTCTGAAATAATCTCAAACTTCCGGAACCGTGGCAACAATAGTTCTAAGGACTCCTCTGTACTGTTGACGCAGGTTCCCCGACCTGTGCCATTTTGCCCCATTTCCTGTATCAATCTCTGAACCAGGTTAGAGTAGATTGCAGACATCAGACCCTTCACCACTTACTGCGCCAGTATATACTTCTAAAGAACAGGGATGTTCTCCTACATATATACATATATAAAGGGGGGTTATTAAAATCACAAGGTCCCACAATAAGCCGTCTACAAGCTAAGGGGCAAGGAGAGCCAGTCCGAGTTCCAAAGCTGAAGAACTCGGAGTCCAATGTTCGAGGGCAGGAACCATCCAGCACGGGAGAAAGATATAGTCTGGGAGGCTAAGCCCATCTCCCTTTTCACATTTTTCTGCCTGCTTTATATTCTAGCCACACTGGCCGCTGATTAGATGGTGCCCACCCAAATTAAGGGTGGGTCTGCCTTTCCCAGTCCACTGACTCAAATGTTAATCTCCTCCAGTAACACTTTCACACACACCCAGGATTAATACTTGGAATCTTTCAATCCAATCAAGTTGACAGTATTAACCATCACACTTCCATAGGAAAATGGGAACAGGAGTCAGAGAAGTGTGTGATCAAGCAGGGGTGTGTGTGTGTGTGTGTGTGTGTGTGTATGTGTTGTGTTGTGTGTGTGTTCATAACCGTCTGTGATTCCCTTGGTTTGGGTCTCCTCAGAAACAGACCCTGAGATTAGAATTAAAATGCAAACCATTTTTTGGAAGGTAAAATGGATACTAGGAGGAAAGTGTAGAATCAAATAAATGGGCAGTCAACATAGGGTTTGTTTTCAAGCTGGCCCTCACTGGGACAGCTGGAGATTCATCTCACAAGGGGTTTCTGGGAGACAGTATAGACTGTGCACCTCAGAGTTATCCCACTAAGACGAGGTAGTGGGGTCGAGGTGAGAAAAATCACCGTTGCTAGTAAATAGCAGTGCATCACGCACTATGTGGTTTCAGAATTTCCTCTGCCTCAGACTGCCAACCTAGGTCTCATGTTCCAGCTGTTCTAGGTTTGGCTTGTTCTAGGTTTGGCTGGGAGTTAGGGCATGTAATGCCATGTGTGAAAACACTCAGCAAAGATAGATGGGTGAGGAATGTTTTCTGTCTCCACTTCTGTGGGGTCTACTCTGAAGAAGGCACAACCAATGTACACATCACAGCTTCTCGAAGGAATCGTAGGCAGAAACTCTGCTCAACAGGGACTATATTTCCAGTTAAAAATGCTGAAGTGGATTCTCACTTTATTTCAGTGATGTTTATGGGGAGGACACTAAGATTTAGGAATTGTGGACTCTTAAATGTTATTTCACTAGTGCAGTGGTGGGGTTAGATCATTATGGGGGTCATGCTCAGGGAAAAGTCCATGAGCAAGGTGGGTGATATGGTTAGGCTTCATGTCCCCACTCAAATCTTATCTTGAATTGTAATCTCCAGGTGTTGAGGGAGGGACCTGGTAGGAGGTGATTGGATCATGGGGGCAATTTCCCCCATACCTAGTGACAGTGAGTGAGGAGTGTTCAGATTTACAAATGTTCAGAAGTTCCTCTTTCTTTCATCTCTCTCCTGCCACCTTGTGAAGAAGGTACTTGCTTCCCCTTCTGCCTTGATTGTAAGTTGCCTGAGGCCTCTGCAGCCATGTAGATCTGTGAGTCGATTGAGCCTTATTCTTTTATAAATTACCCTTGTCTCCGGAAGTTCTGTATAGCAGTGTGAGAATAGGCTAACACGGTGGGCTTGAGCTAGTCTTTGAGGAATGGACAGAATTTGGATACGTGAAGCAGAAAAGGTGTGGGGCCACTGATCAAAATGTAAAGGTGGGAGTGGGCGTGAAGTGTGGCTAAGATGGAGATGCACGTGCGTTGTACCTGGCTCACCTCCTCCTACCTTATACTCCTGTACGCTTCTTACTACAACTTTCTGCCTGGCAGACTGAGGGTGCCATCAAGTTAATACCCACAGGCACAATTCCCCAACAGTGACCCACACAGCCCAGCTTCCTTGACCTCAAGTGGGACACCCCTGAAGCACACTCACCCCACACCATCTGCACTCCCCAGTGGCATCATGCTCCAGAGGCCCCCAGCTACACATGTTCAGTCTTAAAGGATAAATATTCTAAAGGTAAAATCATGACACTATTACAAGTTAAAAAAAAAAAAATACTGTGTCAGAGTGAAATAATGGACATTGGAATCTACAAAATGTGGGACACTGGGTGGGGGGAGTGAGTGTTGAAAAATTACCCATTGATTACAATGCTCACTATTCGGATGGTGGGTATACCAGAAGCCCAAACTTCACCACTATGCAATATATCCATGTGAAGTTGTACCCTCTAAATATATTTTATAAATAAATTTTTAAAAAACTGTGTCAAAAATGTTTTAAGCTCATTAATGAATGAGGGAAATCGTAAAATGTCACAACCGATTTAAAAGTAGATTCAAATAGCATTTACGTACAAACATATAAATCACATTTTCTTTCTTAATTTTTAATTTAATTTTATTTTTGAGACAGAGCCTTGCTGTATCGCCAAGGCTGGAGTGCAGTGGTATAGTCCTGGCTTGCTGCAGCCTTGACATCCCGAACTCAGGTGATCCTCATGCCTCCGCCTCCCAAGTAGCTGGGACTACAGTCTTGTGCCACCACACTTGGCTAATTTTTAAAATTTTTTTATAGAGATGGGGTCTCACTATGTTGCCCAGGCTGATCTTGAACTCCTGAGGTTTCAAGGGATCCTCCTGCCTCGGCCTGCCTAAGTGCTGGAATTATAGGTGTACACCACCATGCGCAGACGTATAACACACCTTTTCTGGAAAGGGCCAGATAATATTTTAGTATTTGCAGGCCATGTAGTCTCTGTTGCAACTACTCAGTTCTGCCATTGCAGCCTGAAACAGCTATAGACAATATGTTAGTAAAGGAGTGATGTTTCAATGAAACTTTATTCTCAAAAGCACGTTGTAGGTGCATTTGGCCTACACACCTTTGCAGACCCCTGATATAGGCAGTTAAGAACACTGAAATGACTTCACAAGTGGATGCAAAGCTGGTCCATATCCACAGGGCAATAGTCAATTGCATCTTTATAGGACTGAATTTGCATCTCTGTTGGCAATACTCATTTACATTTTTATCCATTTTCTACAATTTACAGAATTGAAAATACAGTTGATCCTCATTATATGTGAATTCTGTATTTGCAAATTTGCCTTCTTGCTAAAATTTGTGATTCCCAAATCAATAATCATAGTGCTTTTGTGGTCATTAGTGCACATATACAGAGGAGCAAAAATTTAAATCATCTGGTGCATTCCCAGTGAGGATGAATGAAGGTCTACCTTCTTATTTCAGCCTTCATATTGTAAAAAAGGGTCCTTTTTGATGTCTATTTAGTACTGCTTTTTTCACATTTTGGGGTGTGTGTGTGTGTGTGTGTGTGTGTCTTTTGGTTATTTCACTGTTTTAAGAGGACCCTAAAAGTAAATGCCAAAGAGCTGTTTCAGGGTAAGCAGGCTGTGATGGAGGAAATATGAATGTTAGGTAAACTCTGTTCAGGTGTAAGTTACAGTGCTGTTGACCATGACTTCAGTGTCAATGAATCAACAATACATGTTACATAAGGTGGTTTTAACTAGAAACACACATAAAGCAAGGTTATGCATTGATCTGTTCATGAAAATGCTATGGCCAGGGGCTAGCAGGAACCTAAACCTGTGTTTCCCCTAGGAACAAGGGTTCAGTGTTTGCTAATTCACGGCTGGTGATGACTTTATAGAACTTAATACCATGAAGAACAATTGATTGTGGCTCAAAGAAAGACAGTGAAATGTGGAGCTGGCCCAGGAGGGTGCTCAAGACAGCATACCCTGTAACTCTCTCCTAATGCTTCCTGGTGTCAGTAATGCCCGTTTCCTTGGCTGCCTTTCCTTCCTGACTCCCTCACAGTAGCTGTCTCCCTTCCCTACAGTGTTTCCTAGGACCATCTCCCAAGGAAACAACTTGCACAGCAATTCTTCTCTCAGAGTTGGCTTCCAGGGGAACAGAGACTAAGACAGGTTACACTGAGCAGAGGAGCATAATGAGAGTTGAGGGTATAGCGGCATAATTAGCAACTGAGAATGAAAAGCTGGGTTGGCTGAAGAGCAGGAGAGGCCCTAGGTATCCACCTATGGAATATAGATAAATTTTCTATTTTTTAAATTATTTTACTTATTCCTTCATTTATTTATTGAGACAGCGCCTCACCCTGTCACTCACACTGGAGTGCACTGGTGTGATCTTGGCTCACTGAAGCCTCCGTCTCCTGGGTTCAAGCAATCCTCTTGCCTCAGCCTCCTGAGGAGCTAGGATGACAGCTGGATGCCACCACACCCAGCTAATTTTTGAATTATTAGTAGAGTCGGGGTTTAGCTATGTTGGCCAGGCTATTCTTGAACTTCCGGTCTCAGGTGATCCGCCCACCTGGGCCCCCAGAGAGTTGGGATTACAGGCATGAGCCACCGTACCCAGCTGATACATTTTTAAATTCTTAAAAAATGGGTTAACTGGATGTGGTATTGCACACCTATAGTCCCAAAGGAGTCTGAGGCAAGAGGATTGCTTGAGTCCAAGAGTTTGAAGCTACAGTGAGCTATGTTTCTGCCACTGTAGTTCAGCCTAATCAACAGAGGAAGATGCTGTCTCTAAAAAATAATAATAATAATAAATTAATTAATTAATAAAAAATGGGTTGCAAACGGAAGCAGAATGCTGGTGCGGGCCTGCAGGGTGGAATAGAACAGATACAGACACTGGTGATGCACAGACATTTAAATCACCCAACACATTCCCTGTGGAATGTGTCTTTTGGTGCGGGCCTGCCGGATGGAGCGAAGCAGAGACAGACAGTGTGATGCACAGACGTTTCAAGAGCTGCTGAAGCCATTAGAGTCGTCGCGGTCCAAGGCCTGAGTGAGTGCAGAGGTTGGGTAGGAAGATGAGTGACGCTTTAACCGGAAGACTCAGCAGAACTGCAGGGCGACGGATGTGCAGAGCAAAGCAAGGGCAGAGCCAGGGCCCCTCCCTCTGAGGCTTCCAGCCTGTGGTTGTCATTAAGACAAGCGGGAGTGAGGACTTCAGGGGAACGGAATGTGAAGTGGAAAGTCCGCACTGGAAGCTACATTTCAGAGAAAGAAACCAAAGCTGAGTGCTGCTTGTGCTTTTATCTAGACAATATTTCTGAGTATAGGAAAGGAGGAAGAGGACTCCACAAACTCTTGGCTTTTGTTTTTATTTTTATTTTTTATCAGATCCAGGAAAAATAAGTAGTTGCAATCCAGAAATAATGCACAGCTTTGCCAACTGAAAGGTTTGACTTCAATCCTCTGGCTTCTCTTCAGGTCGTATAAATCTGTCACCTTTGACTGGAAGATTTGATTTCTGTCTACTCTCTGTGTATACCTCAATGAGATAATAAAGGGATAGACTACAATAATAATTTAAAAAACAGGGAGGAGGAGAGAAAAGGAAAGACTCCTAACTAAGAGAATAGAGCTTCCCTGGAAAATAGGGTCTATGGAGAAAGCCTTGGTTAAAATAGAAGCTTCCAGATGTAGGGAGGGCTCATGTTGTAGAGAGAGGTGCCACACAGACTATGGTGGCATCACAGACAGGTAAAATGGGCATATGCGAGCAAAAGCCCTTTGTAAATCACATGCTGGCAGGGTGCGGTGGCTCACGCCTGTAATCCCAGCACTTTGGGAGGCTGAGACAGGAGGATCACTTGAGATCAGGAGCCTGAGACCAGCCTGGCCAACATGGTGAAATCCTGTGTCTACTAAAAATACAAAACTTAACCAGGTGTGTTGGTGGGTGCCTATAATTCCAGCTACTCAGGAGGCTGAGGCAGGAGAATCACTTGAACCTGAGCGGGGTAGGGGAGTGGGCGGGGAGGTTGCAGCGAGCCAAGATCGCTCCACTGCACTCCAGCTTGGGCGACAAAGTGAGACTGTCTCAAAAAAAACAAAACAAACAAACAAACAAACAAAAACACCTTATACCAAGTCAAGTATACTGGGGCATTCATTGTTTTATAGCCAGGCCAACCCATCTGGGTAGGCCAGTGAGGTCTGTGAAGAGGTCAGTTTGGCCCAGCTTGCTTTCCTGATTTCAGCAAAAGCACTTAATAGCCTTCTGGAGGAAAGTAAAAAGATAAGGTCTTCAGGAAGATGAAGATAAAGGTCTTCTAACCTTCCCCCTAGCTGGAGATGCTATTACAGCCACCCAAAGAGAGGGACCCCTTGTTTCAGCAGATACAGCTTCTGGGCGTGTTATCTGTTTTCCTATTATCTGCAGTAACTCGAGGTCAATGGACTGTAACTGTAGAGGGGTCATAACATTACCCCAGCCCCAGAGAAAGTGCGCATGTCTCAGATTCAAGGCAGAAGTGTTTCTCAGTGCTTACTGGATATGTTTTGACTCCCAAGACAAGAATGTTTGTAGGGGAAAGGCAGCTGGTTTAGGATTGAGAGCAAGATTTCAGGAGTCTAAGATGGTGAGTCCATAGTGCAGGGTTATAGTGTTTTAGACTCACCCAGTGAAAGAGCCATAAGGCAGGGGAAGGAGCACAAGAGCCAGGATGCTTCTCAGGAGAGAGCCTGGCCTCTTCGCTGGAATTCAGAGCTCGAGAGAAATTAGGTTGCCACAGGGCTGTTGAGCCTAAGCCCACCTGCTTTCTGCAAGTGCCGCAAGGGTGTAACCAGGCTCGCACGGGACAAACCTTATACTTCTGCAAACCAGGACTGGATGGAGGGTGGGGGAGGACTAAAAGCCGTGGTGGGGCTGGGTGTGGTGGGGCTGGGTGTGGCGGGGCTGGGTGTGGTGGTTCATGCCTGCAATCTCAGCACTTCGGGAGGCTGAGGTGGGAGGATCGCTTGAGCCTGGGAGGTCGAGGCTGCAGTGAGCCATGATGACGCCAGTGCATTCCATATGGGTGACAATGAGACTCTGTCTCAAAAAAAAAAAAAAAAAATAGCAGCAGAAGCTGTGTCCATTCTGTTGTGAGCCCTAAGATGAACCTACCTGCCACCCAGTTGTACCTTAACTCCTGAGATGTGCACTTTGTCCTATCCTAACCTCACCCCTCCCCATGGAAGGAGAAGTCTTTGGAGCAAACAGGTTGTGCCAGTCTTGGGTCCACAGCCCCTCCCTGCCTTGCCCATGTACCAGATGCCCAGAGCTCTGGAATCTCTGCCCACATGGCCCAAGCCTGTTTCCACTGCCTGGCAGGCTGTCTCCCATGCGCCTGGCCCATGGGCTCCTGGAGTAGCATCCATAGGCTGGAAAGTCCAAGGAGGCAGAGCACTTGGACATGAAAAATGGGGTATCCACAGAGCTATTGGAGGGAGAGGAGGGGTAGCAAACCATGAGGCAGGTCCAGCGTCACTCCATGTCCCCACTGTCAGGACAAAACACTGAGGAGTCTGAGAATTTTACATTGAAACCAGGTTTCCCAAGTCCTTGTAAAGGCACATTTGTCATGGTAGGAGAATAGAACTATTTTAGTTAACAGTTTGTTGTCTTGATTTATAATTTTTAAAATATTCAGACAAATTATAAGTGAACTTCCATCCTCCCTCTTACCTCAGTCCCTGAAAAGATCAGGGTCCACCCAGCATCCCCATGGGTGGCATGAGAACCCAGACACGGGCAATGACGCTGTCTCCACTATCCCCTGAGGCCATCCCTCCATCCATCCATGCATGGGTCCACATGAGCTCCATGCTCTGCTCTGTTTTCCATAATATGACTCTTTGGCTATCACTATGACCCAAAGCAGCCTCTCTCAGACATGAGTTTGTACCCACCCTCAAATAGTCTCAATGAATAAGAGATAATCCTGCTTTCTCCCCTGTACCTTGGGCTGGACGCTAACCACACCTGCTCTGTCTGGCTCCACTGCCATAGGAAGGAGTCAGACATCTGAACAAGAGGGTGGGGTGAGGTAGACCATTGAGAGGAAAACCCTAGGCTTCAGAGAACCTGCAGAGCCCAGCAGAAATTATTTGGTAGTTGCAAATAGTGCAAAACTGAATAATAGGAAACTGGATTTGTGAAATATCCCATATCCTTGTCATGCCTAACAAAAAACGTGAATGCCATTGGTCAGCCAAGACTGACTTTTTTTTTCTGAGACGAAGTCTCACTCTGTCGCCCAGGCTGGAGTGCAGTGGCGCCATCTTGGCTCACTGCAACCTCCGCCTCCCAGGTTCAAGCAATTCTCCTGCCTCAGCCTCCTGAGTAGCTGGGATTACAGGCATGTGCCAACACGCCCAGCTCATTTTTGTATTTTTAGTAGAGACAAGGTTTCACCATGTTGGTCAGGCTGGTCTCGAACTCCTGACCTCGTGATCCACCCACTACAGTCTCCCAAAGTGCTGGGATTACAGGCGTGAGCCACCGCGCCTGGCCCAAGACTGACTTTTAAACATGCCTGAACTCCTGAGGCACAATTGCTGCCACCAAGACCACATTTTTGGTGATGGCAACCAATATCTCTGAGAGCATTATGTGGATTTTCATGACTCTTTCATAGACACACAAAATACTAAGTTATTTTGGAGAACTGTTTCTTTATGCATTTCCCTTGCTAATTTCTAGAGTCTGGTTATGTGATGATATTAAATATTAATGCATGTTATTAGAGCATTTACTATGGATAGAAGGTGTCGTGGTGTGTTGTTATTTTGATATTAGTGTGCTTCCGCTGACTGTCCACATGGAATCTGTGGGCTTACAAGGAAGACATTCTTCAGAGGAGGCCCATCTGTTCTCCAACTCACTTCCTAAGAGAAAACATGAGAATTTTAAGACTCTAATCCAACAACACATGGATTGCAAGGACATGCACAAACACATAGTGCGGTCGATTTGCCATGGCCTTTCTTCATTGTATGATCTTCAATGCTGATGTGATGGCTTGGACAAACACCTGGAGATTTCTCTAGAATTTCAATTTGTGCAAAAATGAAAGAGCTGAGAAACATGATTGGCTAGGTACTTGTAGAGAACAAAGTAGGTTTGTATGCTATAGTGAGAGGAAAGAGCTTCAGATCACAGAATTCTGTAAGAAAAATCCAACCACAGAGAGAACACATGGACTCCCTAAACTCTTTTATTTTATTTTTTGATATTTTAAAGTGGTGTGGAAAAAAATATATATTTTTTCCAGGCCAGGTGTGGTGGCTTATGCCATCCCAGTACTTTGGAAGGCCAAGGCGGGCAGATCACTTGAGGCCAGGAGTTCGAGACCAGCCTGACCAACATGGTGAAACCCTGTCTCTACTAAAATTACAAAAATTAGCTGGGTATGATGGTGCACATCTGTGATCCCAGCTACTCAGGTGGCTGAGGCAGCAAGAGAATCGCTTGAACCCAGGAAGTAAAGGTTGGAGTGAGCCAAGATCATGTCACTGCACTCCAGCCTGGGCAACAGAGCGAGACTCTTTCTCTAAAAA
>NW_016107790.1:130992-144051 GCF_001604975.1 Cebus imitator | reverse complement strand
AGACAGGGTCTCACTCTGTCACCCAAGCAGGAATGCAGTCGCACGATCAATGCAGCCTTGACCTTCCAGGCTCAAGCGATTCTCCCACCTCATCCTCCTGAGTAGCTGGGGCCACAGATACATGCCACCACACCCAGCTACTACTTTGTAGAGATGAGGTTTCGCTGTGTTGCCCAGGCTGAGCTCAAGCGATCCTCCTGCCTTGACCTCCCAAAATGCTGGGATTATAGATGTGGGCTGCTGCACCTAGCTGAGAAAATCATTCTTTAAAAACCCTCCTCTTCAGCCTAGATGACTTGTTTGTAAAATCCTATGCGCTTACTCGTCAGCAAACATTTACTAAGCACATACGTGCCAGGCAGCACGTAAGGTATTAAAGAGGCTACTGTGAACAAGCAGATGAGCTCTCTAATGTCTGGTTCCATAAAGGAAGATCTTTCTTCTTCTCCTCTTCAATCTCCATAGAAATGGAACCTATTAAGTCTAAGATAACAGACTGAACATACGGCTTCCTTTAACTTTTCCTGATGGCATCATTTAAGTTGGTTAAGATGATAGCCAAAATATTTTGTGTACTACTAGTGACAAATAATGTGGTTTCATGGATAAAGCACTGGTTTCAATCTGGAGATCTAGCTTCTTACTTTTGCTGTCTTTTATTACTGAAAAGAATCAAATAAAAGACACCTCTTCAGAGACCTTGTGGTTTAGAGTTGGTAAATTAAATATAGTGGTGAATTGGAATTGGTTCTCTCTGCTCACTAGAGCTGATTGTTAAGTTTTCCTGAATTTTTTAAGTCTGTTGATGTCACGTTGGTAGGTTGAAACCGGCCATGATGGGAGTATTTACACCACAAAATAGGCAAATGTTACAACGTGGGGCTTTTATTTCCCAGAAAGCCAGTTGTTGAACATTTCCTTGCACATCACTAAGTAAAGGGGATGGTAATCACCCTAACGGTGGAGGGGAACTTTGGAAAGACATCGACATATTCATGATCAAAATGAAGGAGAAGAAGTAAATCAATACATGAGATTCCAGGCAAGATGTGTCTAGAGGCTCATTTATTATATAGGGGTGATGTTCCTCTTTTATTCCTTCATAGAACTGGTTGTCATGCCATTTTGACCCAGAACATTTTATTTTATTTATTTATTTTTAAGTAGAAACACAGCCCCTCACTGGGCTGGAGTGCAGTGGTGCCATCAGAGCTCTCCACAGCCTCAGTCTCCTGGGTTCAAGAGACCTTCCCTCCTCAGCGTCCGAGCGGCTGGAATTACAGGCATGCACCAGACCTGGCTGGTAGACCCAGGTCATTTTCACGTAATCATGTGGACTTTGTATACGTTCTTTACTCCACTAATGACATAGGCTGTTAGTAAACAAAACAAAAGACATTAGAAGAATAAAGAGTATTGCATTTAGAATTTCAGTACTCCATTGCTGGGCCAAGGAATAGTGCTAGAGTTTCTGTGGAATTGCTTCTACTTTCCTTACTAAGAATTATGAAATCACTAGTATTGTAGCCATTTCGTAATAAAATGGGTAAAGATGCACTCATCATAATTTGTGATGAATCCAAACGTGAGTTGATGAATTATATCTTGTTTGTAATTTTGGAAAGTGAAAAAACCTTGGTCTGAGAAAAGTGACACTATAGAAGAAAACCTGATGATAGTTGTCACTAACTATTCACAGTCACACTTGTTATGGACTAAAAAGTGACAAAAGCATCAATCTTACAAAATTCGGACATTCAAAATGCAACCCAGGAAATTTGGAACTTCATAGAAATAATGAAAACCGCCACGCCACTAGGGCAGGAACCTTAAACAGTAAAGTTTCATGAAGACAAAAATCTTTTTAATCAATCATCTCTTTTACAAAGTTTACAAGAAAAGCATTCATCCCTAAAAGCTATTTTCTATAAAAGTAAAATGAAACGGGCCGGGTGCAATAGCTCACGCCTGTAATCCCAGTTTGGTAATAAAAATACTTACCATTTATTGAAAATGGATGGCTGGGCATGGTGGCTCACACCTGTAATCCCAGCACTTTGGGAGGCCAAGGTGGGTGGATCATGAGGTCAGAAGTTTGAGACCAGCCAGGCCAACACAGTGAAACCCTGTCTCTACTAAAAATACAAAAATTAGCTGGGCATGGTGGCGGGTGCCTGCAATCCCAGCTACTCAGGAGGTTGAGTAGGAGAATTACTTGAACTCGGTAGATGGAGTTTGCAGTGAGCCAAGATCGCGCCACTACGCTCCAGCCTGGGTGACAGAGCTAGACTCTATCTCAAAAAGTAATAATAATAATTAAAATTAAATGAATATCTATGTGAAAAAACAGACTCTCCATCTTCATATCATACACAAAAATTAATCTGAGATGGATCATAGATATGGATGAAAGCTAAAACGGGCAGTGAGCCGAGACTGCACAATTGCACTCCAGCCTGGACAACAAGAGCGAAACTCCGTCTCAGAAGAAAAAGCTAAAACTATAAAGTTTTAAAAATAAAACATAGAATTCTCAATCGCTTTAAATTCTTATATTAGAAAGAAAGGTGCAAAATTAAAATAGGACCCAAAAAAGTTTTAAGCAATTTAACTGGACCGTTTAAGAAAAAGAGCCAGTGAGTTAAGATGGTTTTCTGGAGTTTGCTCTGGAAAGTATGTTCTCCATGAAAATTATCAGTATTGGTGTCATTCTAATTTGAATATCTGTGTTTATTAAACATGAAGTTAAAATATTCTTTGAGGTTACAAAGACCAGATTAAAATAACAACTTAAAAAACATTTTTACAACAGTCTATAACTGTCCCATGATCAGAAAAACAGAGTTAATTGCATTTCATTCAAGTCAGAAACTTAAAAAGAGAGAGGGGGGAAACAGCAAAACCTCCACTCACCTTAGCAGGGTGACAGAAGAGATCAAAATGTGGCTTTTGTCCATCCTCCTCATCCCTAAATTGAAGCATCTTCCCTCAGGTGGTCCACAGGTCTCCCTGTGCTGTATTCGTCTAAGAAACCCCATCAAAAGTGACAGCTGCAAGTACTGTTCTGGTTTGGTGAGCTTTCTCTTTATCAGTGTTGGCTTTAGTTGATGCTAAGATTTTTGAATTAAACATCTGGTTGGAGCCGGGCGCGGTGGCTCACGCCTGTAATCTCAACACTTTGGGAGGCTTAAGCAGGCGGATGACTAGGTCAGGAGTTCGAGACCAGCCTGACCAACATGGAGAAACCCCATCTCTACTAAAAATACAAAATTAGCCAGGTGTGGTGGCGCATGCCTGTAATCCCAGCTACTCGGGAGGCTGAGGCAGGAGAATTGCTTGAACCCAGGAGGTGGAGGTTGCGGTGAGCCAAGATCGTGCCATTACACTCCAGCCTGGGCAGCAATAGCAAAACTCCATCTCAAAAAAAGAAAAAAAAAAAAAATCTGATTGGATGATAGTAAGTATCTCAAAGTTCTACCTGCCTCTGAGAACTCACGGTCTCCTTCATTCTTCGGATGCCATCCTGGTCAAAACATATTTGATGAAATGGAATATGAATCTACCCAAACTGCTCAAGACTCTTCATTGCACATTCTCCCCCCACTCCCGCAGCACACACCCTGTGTCCCAATGTTCTCTCATATCTATTCATTCAAGCTGTCTGTTCCTCATAAATTGAGCTGTCATATGGGTTGGTAGGAGCCAAGGAGAAACTTCTCCTTCACTCTCTGAAGGTTGGATGAAAGACCAAATGACAAAAGGCATTTTGTTAAGAGGAGAAACGGCACATACCTTTATTAACATGCCCAGAGGAGCGCCACAGAGTGGTCACCCCCATCCCACCATGGGGCTCAGAAGCTTGTATGCCATCTTGAGGTTACAGAAAGAATGGGGGTTTGGATGGTGGCAAAACAGGTGATGGGAGGGGGAGAAGAGGAGGCCTGACTAGCAAAGATGGCCTCACCAGGCATAGAAACCTCCCACGTAGCAGGTCTCAGAGAGAATCGATGGGAAATGGTTCTTTCAGACCTTTGAAAGTGCCAGCCTCTCAGTTCATCTTTCCTACGTCGGACAAGAGAGGACCTCAGCGGAAGCCTGGCTGCATTAGTGTAGATTTTTCCCTACAGATGCACATCTCCCCCCATAAAGACAGCTTTTTAGCTACTGCAGATTTTCAGCCCTTCTGACCAAGCACAGTTTTTAAATGGGATTAGGACCGGGCCTGGTGGTTTATGCCTGTAATCCCAGCACTTTGGGAAGCCAAGGCGGGAGGATGGCTTGAGGCCAGGAGTTTGAGACCAGCCTGGGCACAACACACGGAGGGAGACCTGGTCTCTACAAACCAAAAATAAATAGATTCGTTGAACGTGGTGGCACACATTGGTAGTCTCAGCTATTCTGGAGGCTGAGGTGGAGAATCACTTGAGCCCAGGAGGTCGAGGTGCAGTGAGCCATGACTAAGGAGGTACACTCCAGCCTGGGCAACAGAATGAGACCCTGCCTCAAAAACAATAATTAAAACGAATATTAAAACACTGTTGTTAAGTAAGGGGGCTGGGAATGCAGTTCTTTGCATAGGACTTCTTTCTTTCCCACAAATTAGCTTCTCTTTTCAATGAAAAGTTTTCATGAACTTAAAACTTAAATTAAAAAAAAAAAAAATGATTGTTGAGTGAGGGGAAACCCGTGTTGAACAGTGATCCAAGACACTTTAAAAATTTCTTTTAATTCACACAGTTCAAATTGTCAAGTCTGACCTTGGAATAACATTTTTCTGTCCAACGTGTGAAATACTGGGTAATACAAACATAATTATGGAAATATTCAGAGACCTTCCCTGCACCCAGACACAGAGCCACCTCCACTTCCTTCTACCGCTCTTACAAAAACCAAAAGGCGTTGGAAGGAGAGATGACCCGTCTCCCCGGGAGCTGGTTAAGGAACCAGGCAAAAAAGTGAGATGCATTTCTCAGATTCGGACTTGACCTGACAGGTCCCCTAGGGTGAGTCACTTTTTCCTATTTCAGTCAATTTGGCTGTAAAATAATTACAATAACGAGGTCTTGTTTACTGAGACTGAAGTCCGAGCTGCCTCGCCTCATTCAGCGGCTAAAAAGAAAAACAGAAGGTGGTGATTAGAAAGCTTCTGTAGCCAACCTCACGCAGCGTGGAGATGAGAATCCAGGGCTTGAGCACATTAAGTGTCCCTTAAGTCAGACTTGCGAGTAGTGGAATCCAATATAATTGCTTCTGCTGCTTCTCTTGTGGGTTTGCACTTGCGGCCTAAAGTAAATAACATAGGGTAAAATAGGAAGCTGGAGTGCGGGCAGGGGGAGAAGAGATTGGACGGATGTTGGTCAAAGGATACAGACTTTCAGTTAGGAAGGAGAAATCAGTTCAAGAGCTGTATTGTGCAATGTGGTGACTAGTTAATACCAATGTATTAAATATTTAAAAATGGCAGCCGGGCACAGTGGCTCATGTCTGTAATCCCAGCCCTTTGGGAGGCCGAGGCAGGTGGATCACTTAAGGTTAGGAGCTCGAGACCAGCCTGGCCAACATGGTAAAACCCCATATTTACCAAAAAATACAAAAATTAGCCAGGCATGCTGGTGCACATCTGTGCTTAGCTCCTTGGGAGGCTGAGGCAGGAGAATCACTTGAACCCTGGAGGTGGAAGCTGCAGTGAGCTGAGACAGCACCACTGCATTGCAGTCTGGGTAACAGGGTAAGACCCTGTCTCAATGAAAAAAAAAAAGAAAGAAAAGAAAAGAAAATTTTCAAAGAGAGGAGATTTTAAGTGCTCTCAGGACAAATAAAAAGCATGTGAGGTAATATATATGATAATTATTGACAGCCATTCTGTAATATGTGTACCTGTATATTTCAAAACATCATGTTATATACCACAAATATATACAATTTTTGCTGGTCAATTAAGAAATAAAATAAAATCCTTCCTTCAAAATAGGAAGGTTATATTAGACTAAAGAAATTAAGAGGAGATGAACAGAGCGGGGGATGGGAAGGGAGGGGAAGGAAGAGAAAAGCTGGGTCAGGGGAAGATGAGGAGGGAAGGGAGAGAAGGGAACAGGCCTGCCCTTAATGCTTCTCAAGCTCTCTATCTTGCCAAGATCTGGCCTGTGGCCCGGCACAGCAAAAGCTGGAAAAATGCCAGTGGCTCAACCCAGTTCCATTGATCAGTGAACTAGAAATCGGGCACTGTGTGTTTCAACCCCAGTCGGCCAGCCCACAGCCAGGGGCCAGGTGGCAGCCTCGGCTCCTGGCCTCAGTGGCTGTTGGGAGAATGGGTTGGCCAGCCAGCCTGCATTGGTCTCACACAGCAGGCAGCCAGCGCAGCCTGGAGCCCAGCCAGGGGACGCGGGAGTGCTTTCAGCTTTTAAGGACAGACTTTGCTTTACCTCAGCCGTCGCTCTTGGGGCCACACGGAAAGCCACCATTAGGTTTACTATAAAGTGACAGAGGCTGGTGTCTCTGGGAGAATGAGGAATAGTCACTTCCTGCCTTTGTCCATTAGTGCCGACCAATGCGACCAGCTCCGTTTACATTCTTTCAGTGGTGTTATTGAAAGGGCTTGGCAGCTCCCAAATGTTTGCAGTGTCCTTAGTCCCATGAGGGCTGCCTTCTTCTTCTTTTTTGCTAGCTTTTAGCTAGTGTCTGGAAAGATCTACTGGACGCGCTGGGCTCATTTTTTTCAAAAATCCACTTTACCCTTCAGGGAAGCCAGGAAAAGAACGAGCTTCCAACCGGTACAAGTCTGGAAGAACTTCACTGCCTCTCCAAGTACGGTACCCTTTTCGTTTCTTAGTCCAGCCTGTTACTGGGATGGTTTTAGGATGCAGCTGCTGGGGTGACATCTGTGGGGAGGTGCGGGGAACCGCAGATGAAAAGAAGTTACCATTTTAAATTGTATTAAATTGCTGTCGGTATGGAATCAAGGTATCTGAGGTTATTGTTTGGGGAAGGAAACTACTACAGAAAAATATTCAACCAGAGCTTCTTTGGGAACCTTAAGAATTTTTTTTTAATTTTTTTGAAACAGAGTCTTACTCTGTCACTCAGGCTGGAGTGCAGTGGTGTGATGATGGCTCACTGCAGCCTCGACCTCCTGGGCTCAAGTGATCCACCCTCCTGAGTAACTGGGACTACAGGAGCACACCACCACGCCCACCTAATTTTTTTTTTTTAATTTTTTTGTAGAGACAAGGTCTTGCTATGTTGCCCAGACTGGCCTCAAACTCCTGGGTTTAAGTGATTCTCCCACCTTGGCCTCCCAAAGTGCTGGTCATAAGCCACTGCACATACCAAGAACTTTATTTTTCTGGCCAAGAACTTTGTTTTTAAAAATAACAGTAAGCTATGTACTGTCTGCTGGAACTATTGGATGGCCCCCAGCATTTAATCCCATGGGACGTACCTGCTGCGGCACCTGGCGGCGTGTTCCTGTCACCTGCTCCCATCTCTCTCTCTTGGAGCAGCTCATGAAGGAGAGATGCCGCTAGCATCTTTTAAAATGTGATGGATTGTCCTGCCCTGAGCAGAGTCCAGATTGGATGGTGATTTGAGGACTGCTGGAGTTAAAGTGTGCACATGCAGTTTTCAGGCAGCTAATTAAAGTAATTAATTAGTACACTTCTGGAACCCAAACTGCTCCAATGCTATAGGCAAAATTCCCTGCCTGCTCTGGCTCATCAGAAAGAGTTTGTATATGGAAAACTTCAGAACAGAACAAAGAAACTTAGGTCTGGATGAGGAATGAAGTCTTGGCTCTCGTTTAGCAATTCCTGAACTGCCAGGCGACATCAAATCCGCTGCCGAAAAAAACATCTGAAATAAAAAGAATTCCAGACATTAGGCATGGTTTAAAGCAGGGTATGCTTTTTTATTGTGTGCTTCTGGGTCTAAACGGGCCATGGTTTGCTCCCCAAGGTGACAGTGTGGCTCCCATTCCACTCCTAGTTCTGAGCACAGCACTGTGATTTCTTTCTGGAGTTGTTCCAACCTGTGGACTTTGCTAATGAGTGATGAACCCCAGAACCTGAACTTCTGGTGTCAGCAGAATCACACACTCCCTTCTCAGGAGGTTTCTGGAACACTGGCCTTCATCCCAGCAGGATCACAAGTGGAAAGAAACACAGGGAAGACACCATCAAACCTTTAAAGTGGCCACACCATGGAGCAATGACACAAAGAGACGATGGTTCTGGAAGGAGGGGAGGGATGCACTGTATCATTATTTTTTTCTAGATTGGATTCCGTGCACAGGTCATCACACTCACTGTGAGTGCAAGCGGGGGAGCAAATCGTGGGTCCAAAAAAAATCTCTCTGCAAAGATCCTTGCTCACTCACTTGGATGCACTTCTCAGCTATGGATTCATGCTTTTCCACTTGTTGAAACATCCCTAAACGTCGCCCTCAATGTCCTGTTTGTGTCGCTGGCTCTCCGCCGCTCAGTAATAATGAAACAGCCTCAGTGAACCTGCAGCAGCAGCTGCCTTAGCTTTGGTGCCTCCCCACCCCTGCAGCTGAACCACTTTGAATATTCCTTGGTGGTGCAAGAGACAGTCTCACTCTTTCCTTCACTGGCCTTCCTCTGTGTCGGTCACGGTTGGCATGAGCTACATCCTGTGCATGTTATGGTGAGAAGGGGTGAATGAGGAAAGACAGGGTGGTTTTATACTTGCCCCTGGGACAGTCACTGGGTAAGGAAGGGTTTGGGGTGCGCCCTCAGGCTCCCCTCAATGCATGAAGGCCTGGGACGGGTCAGCTGGCAGAGGTGTGTCTGTGTTTAACTTAGAACTGAATGTTGAAGACTTTGTGTCCCGAAGGGAAGAATTATTGGGATCTGATGCCCTAAGCAGGGGAAATTCCAAGCTCAAAAAGCCAGTTAGAATTCAGAACTGTGTTGTTATTCTGCCTCTCAGTTTTCCTCTATGTTCAACTCCTCTTTTTTAGATAATCATGAAGCTGTTTACATGTTGTCCTCTTCTGTGAACTCATCCCTGTAAACAGTGACAGGATTTTATCCAAATATTTCTGATTTCTAAAGAAAAAAAATAGAGCGATTTCTTCCCAGTGCCCTTCTGTTGACCTTGCGTGGGGGAGAGGCCAGCAGAGCTAAGGATGACCTCAGCCCCTTCCAGCATGATTTCCTGGGACGTACAGAACCTCCTCCTTCGGATGTCTTTCTGTGATTAGCCACATTCAATCTATAAGCTTTCAGAGCAGATGATGGGGACATCTAATATTGGTTCCATGCACATTTCAGAGTGAGGTCAAACACATAAAATAATCATTATGCTTCCTGAAGTCCCAAGGACCTTCTCTGTCCGAGGCAGAGTTGGGAGGTGGGTTGGCGAGGTGGGGCAGTCTAGGAACTGCGCTGGTGGGGGCTGAAGGGAGATGTAAGGGCTTGGTGGGAAATAAATGGCACTGTGTTGTTGACGGAAAAAGATCTTGGCAGGACTGTTGTTGTGAGTGTTCTGTGGCTTAGAAAGGAATTTCCTACAGGCTGGACTAACCATTAAAAATGTCTCTACCTTCAGGAGTCCCCGGCGTGCAGTGGAGCCTCGCTGGGGGAAATGTCAGCTTGGACCATGGGCGCCCGCAGTCTGGACAAGCGAGGAAGTTTCTTTAAGGTAAAAGGAAGCCTTGATTAGGATCTCAAATCGTTGGCTTACTCCCTTAGCCTGGGAGCTGCAGCGCTCCTTGGAGCTGCTGAGGGAAGTCTGCTCTCTGAGCCAGCGCCGGCTGAGGGAGCTTGCCCGAGCCCAGCTGCTGACTGTCACCGGGGCATACAACAGGTTGCAGGGTCTGTGATTTAGTGCTTTCACGCAGGTACAGGACTTGGGCGCGAGAGGGGCTGCGCTGTGCAAGACGGCGGAGGCTGTCTTTATTTGAGAGCTGCTCAGCTTGCCGTTTTTCAGCTGCAGGGTTTTATGGTGGACGTTGGACTTTGCTTTCCAGTGAATAAATACTGTCGTCATGCGTTCTCTCCTAAAACAAAAACAAAACCAGTTTCCTCAGCCTCACCTTACAATGATGAAATACTATTTTCTGGTATATTTTATCAAACATCCCCAAAGGCTTCTTATGATAACAAGGAAGCTTGATAACAACTGTCTAACTCTTCTGTGTTCATACTGATGTTGATGAGACTAAATTACTTTGCTAGCTTAATGAGATAAGATTTTAAATGGGTGTTTTATGTACTCTGTGTGTGTGTATTTAATGAAGACGTGGTGGTCGTTTCTAGTTGACACTTGGGAATCAGTTCCCCTCTTGTGGCTTTTCACTTTGTTTCCTTTCTTCCACCCTCGAATTAAGGCATCCTCAGTATAGAAAATTTTGAAAATACAGAATTATGTTTAAAAAGGAAGAAAAGTGGACGTAAAATATGCACTTGAAATCTGTCATAGGCAGGTGTTCCAACATCAGGTCTCATCCCCAGAGGAGGAACACGAGGAGGTTTTATTACTGAGCAGTGACTATGTTTTTATTTATTTATTTATTTATTTATTTTGAGATGGGATTTCACCATGATGGCCAGGCTGATCATGAACTCCTGACCTCAGGTGATCCACCCACCTTGGCCTCCCAAAGTGCTAGGATTACAGGCGTGAGCCACCGCGCCCAGCCCGAGCACTGACAATGTTTAACAATTAACCAACCTTCATAGGTTGTATGTATTAACACTTACTTACATGTGTCCTGTTACCAAGAGAACAAAACTTATTTATTGTGTCAACTGTTGACTTTACAAAAAAATCCATCAGAAGAACCTGTTGATAAAGCAAGTTTCATGAGATTTACTGAAATAAGGAAGAACATCACTAGGACACAGTCCTATTCATGTCTAAGCAAGGGGAGATTAAGAGGCAGATTTATAAGATTCAGGGATCTAGGCCCAAGTCCTTCAAGCTGCATTTTTCGAGAAACTGATTTGATTTCAGTGATGTCTGTGCCACAATAGCTTGGGATTGGTGGATACAGCACGACGAGGATATTGAAGTGGGCCTTGACAAATAAACCCTTGTTTGATAAGTGAGCTGTTTTCCCAGGTGAGCAAATTGTTTGCCAGGACAAATTATTGTGTAGACATTTCCTGCAGCAAACAGTGAAGTCACTTATTGGTTTACAGCCTTAATTTTCTGGGCAAGAAGATCCTGGAAGAAAGAGTTAAGTTATGTTGACACAGATGGTCTCAATCATCAATCCTAATAGTTAAAGCTTTGTGGACATAAGTAGTCTCGCTTCGCAAATGATTTATTCAGTTTTGATCAAACCTGTATAACCTTCACCCACAGGAGGCAGATGAGAGCAAGGAGCTCCTCAAGTGCCCTGTAGATCAAGAGCTGAGCCCACCAGGTGGCCCAGCTGTCATCCGGCAGGTTCCTGGGTTGCGTCTGATGCCGAGATATTTATTTCCCCCTGGCAGAAAGGATGATTTAAAACCTCTCCTTAACCCAAAGCACTGTCTAGATCAACCTAAATATTGGCTAGTCCATAATTACCACCTTATGACGATCAGGAAACACAGTGGCCTTGTATCTTACATAGTAGTTAGATTTTAAAGTCAAGGCCAAAGAAGAAAATGGAGGCCAGGCAGGGTGGTTCACACCTGTAATCCCAGCAGTTTGGGAGGCCAAGGCAGGAGGATCACTTGAGGTCAAGAGTTTGAAACCAGCCTGGCCAACATGACAAAACCCTGTCTCTACTAAAAATTCAAAACTTAGCCGAGCGTGGCCCCCTCAAGTAATCCCAGCTACTTGAGAGGCTCAGGCAGGAGAATTGTTTGAACCTAGGAGGCAAAGGTTGTAGTGAGCCAAGATCACGCCACTGCACTCCAACCTGGGCGACAGAACAAGACTCCGTCTCGGGGGTGGGGGGGGGGGGATAAAAAAGAAGAAAATGGAGTACAGTCAAAGTTGCCTTTGAACATTTCTTAGGAAACTGCGCTGTGGGGCCCAGTGCACTACCTATCATCATGTCCATTGTACCCAGTTTTTCCTGCAGTTCTAAGAAAATCATGTTTGTTCTTATTTGAGTTTTCAGCGGGCCAGCAGGGAAAGTCATTGCCTTGTATTTCTGGGCTATGCTATAGGAAAGAACCAATCAGGTGAGAGGTGGGAGGCCTGCCTGACCCCACCGAGGGTGAGACCTACCATGTAACCTTTCCTGGGTCAAATGCCCATGAAAATATTGGCAAAGATGCCTGCACTATGTCACTTATTTGTAACTTTGTGTTTGGGGCAGAGCTTAAATTGTTTAATTTATTTAAGTCAAATGCTCCATGTAAATGATATAGTTACTTTATACTTCTTTCTTTGAGCTCCTGGGCTCAAGCAATCCTCCCACCGTGGCCTCCCAAAGTGCTGGGATTACAGGCGTGAGCCACCACACCCAGTCTCCTTCCTCTTCCTTCTAGACATAGTTATTCTTCGCTGTGGCTGTTCCATAATTAGTCACCCGCATTCGTCATGTAGTTATCTATGAGGAGACGTGAACTGCCCTTTGGACATCCTGTACTGACTCTTGGCAGGTTTATTTGTAAGAAGCTGGAGGAGAGTTCAGTGCTGAAATGGGTGGTCACCCAGTGGGCACCTTCTGGGACCCACTAGCCCTGCTCTGACTCACCATGCTTTATTTCTGTTCTCACCTTTAAGCACCCATGAGCAGCCAAGCTCTGCAGTTGGCCAGAGACAGAAAAAGCAGAAGCCACTCCTAACCTCATGGAGCTTTTAGTCTGGTAGCAAAGAAAGATATTAATCAGGCTGACGCAGTGGCTCACACCTGTAATCCCAGCAATTTGGGAGGTCGAGGCGGGCTGATCACAAGGTCAGGAGTTCGAGACCAGCCTGGCCAATATGGTGAAACCTCATCTCTACTCAAAATACAAAATAATAATAATAATATAATTAGCAGGGTGTGGTGGTGAGCACCTGTAGTCCCAGCTATTTGGGAGGTTGAGGCAGGAGAATCGCTTGAACCCAGGAGATGGAGGTTGCAGTGAGCTGAGATGGCACCACTGCCCTCAA
>NW_016107790.1:122371-130982 GCF_001604975.1 Cebus imitator | reverse complement strand
AAAAAAAAAAAAAAAAGAAAGAAAGAAAGAAATAGAAAGATGTTAATCAAATAATCACAGCACCAGACACATAATTATAAATCATTTTCTAAAAATGCTTCATGGGAGAAGTTAAAAGAGCTCTGAGAATATATAATCTAATCTGGGGTTCCAGAGAAACCTTTCCCGAGGAAGTAGCCTTCGACTTGAGAGCTGAGGTTGACATTATACCATTTAGGAAGGTGGCTGGGGCTAAGTTTTGGAGTGACTCTTGATGCGACTACAATCAACACACGTCTCAGCAGACACCAGTGATGCCGTACAACTGGAAAGGATTCTTTCATAAAGCATGAGGTTTCTTGGTCACATTCTTGGCTCACAGCTGAATTCCACATGAGCATTATCCCTCTCTGGGCTATTAGTGCTCATGTGACTTTGTGTAAAGCACAGATAATTGGAAGGCAATCACTGGACCTCTTTTTCATCATTATCTTCCCCATCCACTTTGTGTTTCTAAACCAGAGTTGCTAACCACTAGTAGCAAGCCTTGATTTGTGGTTTCCCATCTGTCCTGGCTCACGGACATGACTCACATAGGCCAGAGGACATGAGGTGTGTGGATAACACACAGATTGTCTGAGCATTCTGGGGTCACGGAGATGCCCCATGGTTACTGTTCATGTGGAATCACATCCCAGAAGCTCCAGCCACATCCATCCTCTGCAGATAAACCCACTTTCCAGTTGCTCACAGCACCATTGTTAATTTTCCACAACCATCTGGGAAAAGTAGTATCTTCCCACTCCACAAAACATGTGGCAGGGCCGGGTGCTGTGCCTCACACCTGTAAATCCTAGCACGTTGGGAGGCCGAGGCTGGCGGATCACTTAAGATCAGGAGTTTGAGACCAGCCTGGCCAACATGGTAAAATCCTGTCTCCACTAAAAATACAAAAATTAGCCGGGCTTGGTGATGGGTGCCCGTAATCCCAGCAACTCAGGAGGCTGAGGCAGGAGAATCACTTGAACCTGGGAGGTGGAGGTTGCAGTGAGCTGAGATGGTGCCACTGTACTCCAGCCTGGGCAACAGAGCAATACTCCGTCTCAAACAACAACAACAAAAACATGGTGGGGGGAAAGGGTTAACACCCTAGACATGGTAGCCAAAGTTATCTGCTTCTAAGTAATAAATGCGAACACCTATTGCTCTCGGATTTCAAAAGTATATTGAACGAAAGAGTGTGCTTAAGAAAGATGTCATCTAGGCTAGGAAAGCTCTTGATAGTCTTGAATTAAGGGCAGAGATGCTCAAAGTTATCTTTGACCCCCCCCTTTCCCTGAATGCCGTAGCTTCCCCCAAGCCGTACCCACACCTCCCACCATCCAGGCTCCCAATGCTGGCAAATCCTCCTCTTTAAAATTGAGTTTTTAAAATTTTTTAAACAACTTCTCTTTTTAAAAAAAATAGAAATGGGCTGTCTACGTTGGCCAGGCTGGTCTCAAATTCTTAGCTTCAAGCAATTCTCCTGCCTCAGCCTCCGAAATCCCTGGGATCACCCCTGGCCCAAATATTTCTCATGTCTCCAAAGTCCTTTCCCTTCTTTCCTGTCCTATATCTGCCTTCCTCCCTAGGTCCTCGTTCTTTCATTTGGTTCTCATTCTTCCATTATGGGTGTCATAAACGATGCCTATTATTCACCCACACCAACGCTTTACGTGTTTCTACTGATCCATGTCACCTGCCTGAAGACCCTGGCTCCTTGCTGGACACAGGACCAAGTCTGTGCCCTTCACCTTGATGTTCAAAGATTTTCGGGCTGTGCTTCCACTTTCCCCCAGCTCTTCCTCCTCCAGTCCTGCCTCTGCAACATCGTGAGCCTCTCCTGGGTCCCAGCCCACCAATCCAGCCTTCAGCCTTGCTCACTGCCCCTCCTTTTTCCCTCCCCACTATCAGCCTCCCAACTACCCTTCCGGGCTGTACACCCACTTTATCCACTGACAACAGAGCTCACATGGGCTGAGCAGGTATCTTCCTTTAGTTTTGTCTAAAGATCAAATTGTGGGAGAAATGTTGCGTATGAAGGCCTAGCTGTGGTCTCAAGGCAGTAACAGGAAATAAACTTCAATTCATAACTCAGAGCTCTGCCATAAGGGATTTATTCTTTCCTTTTGTCATCACGGCCCTGATCCTGAGAGGGGTCCTACAGCAAAGAACGGTGCCAGAAGAGAACCAGTGTGAATTGTCTGACCGACAGTTCTAATTTCTTATCAGCATGCCACTGGGCTTCCTGAGCAGACCTGCCCTCCCCAACCTCAAGTGTGTAGAGCCTCCCCTTTCTAAGTGGCCACCTTCTAACCTTCCTTGGCCTCTGGGACAGGGTAAAAGTTGCTCTTGCTAGACCAAGAAGAAACTGTGCTTCAGCTTACAGGGATACTACCCTCCTGGGCCTCAAAGCTACTCATGCTGCAGAAGGATCCCTGAACCTGGGTTCACAAACCAATTGGTGTCATTCAAGGGCCCGGCCCAGCAGCAGAGGCCCAGCTTGAGAGGCCTTCTTTGGTCATGTCTCACAGGTTGGATAAGAAGGTGCATCATGTGCATCATGGTGGTGTTTCTGAAACAGAAGACCTGTCATTACATTTCAGAGAATCACAGAAGAGCTCTCTGGCACCACAAAGGCTAGACCTGAGACTAGCTCTGAAGAAACCACGTTAGTGAAATCTAGCTGTACCAAATCGACAAACCAGGGGTGATGATTCACTTTACTGCAGCTGAGTTCCCTTAACTATTGGTGTCTCCTTGGCGTTTGAAAACATATTCAATTTTCAAAAATTCTGTCTGCCAAGCAAAATTTTTCATTCACCCAGAACTGGTACAACTGCATATCTCAGGCCTCAGAAATTCCCAGCAGTGGTGTTTTCAGATTTTTTATTTTCAGATAAGTGGAAATTCATTCATCTGCGTGCACAATGACAATACCGTGGACAGAGATGGCAGGGGCGTGAAAAATAATGGATAGACTGAAAAACCACGTTTTAGTAATTTCTTTTTTTAAGTGAGGCAAAGTCTTATTCTATGACCAGGCTGGGATGCGATGGCACAATCTTAGCTCACTGCAACCTCCACCTCCCAGGTTCAAGCAATTCTCCCGCCTCAGCCTCCTAAATAGCTGGGATTACAGGCATGTGCCACGATACCTGGCTAACTTTTTGTATTTTTAGTAGAGATGAGGATTCACCATGTTGGCCAGGCAGGTCTCAAACTCCTGCTAGTCAGTAATTTCATTAAGCAAATCCTTACATGGGTCTCTGGATGTTTAAAAGCCACAGAGATGAATGCTGTGCCTTGGTCTCCCAGCAGATCCCCTGGACTGTGAGCAGACAGGATGTCACCTGCCCGCTGTCCAGTGAGTCCACATTCCCACAGTGTATCAGCCCACAGGTCTCTCAGCACCTTGCAATGGAAACAGCAGAGCGAGCAGAGATTTAGTGACAGTGATTGGCACAGCGACAATTTACTGATAATAATATTACAAAGCATGCCTAACACCGGTATCTGGACATGTCTTTTGTTTTCCATAAATAAATTCTTCATAGTCACTGACACCTGGAGAGACAGCGGTCCTATAGAAAACAACATAAGCCACAGATGTAATTTTAAATTTTCTAGTAGCCACATTTAAAACTTGAAAAGGAAAACAAGTGTAATTAATTTTAATAATATATTTTATTTGACCTAGTATATCTAAAATATCATCATGTCAACACATGATAGATATAAAAAAGTATTAATCAGATATTTTACATTCTTTTTGTACCACTTTCTTATTGACAAAAATGGTGTATATTTATTGTGTACCACATGTTATTTGAAAACGTGTATTATTCCATGTCTTTGAAACCCTGTGTGTATTTTACACTCAGCATATCTCGATTCAGACCAGCTACATTTTGTGGTTGCTGTCATCATCGTTTTTGAGACAGGGTCTCTCTCTGTCACCCAGACTGGAGTGCAGTGGCACAATCTCTGCTCACTGCAACCTCCATCTCCTGGGTTCAAGTGATTCTCCAGCCTTAGCCTCCTGAGTAGCTGAGATTGCAGATAAGCTGCCACCACGCCCAGCTAACTTTATTTGTATTTTTAGTAGAGACAGGGTTTTACCATGTTGGCTGCTCTTTAACTCCTGACCTTGAGTGATCTTCCTGCCTCAGCCTCCCAAAGTGCTGGAATTACAGGTATGAGTCACCGCACCCTGCCAGACAAGCTACATTTTTAAGTGCTCAGTATCCACATGTGGCCAGCAGCTGCCAGACTGGACAGCAAAGGTTTAGCTGGTCTAAATCCCTTCCTTTTACAGATGGGGAAACTGAGGCCCAGTTTAGGATACAGCAGGGATGGAAGTCGGACCTGGTCTGACGTTGCCCTGTGGCTTCCTGACCCCACGTGACCTCCCACTCTGGTTCTTCTGTGACTGCCTTCTTTCTTTTCCAGCTCCCTCTCCCAGAAAACTTCTTCTAGAGAGGTCATAGGGATGGTGGCCTCTCTCTGCAGGAGCTGTTAGCCCTTCTTTTTTCTTGAGTTGGAATCTCACTCTGTTGCCTAGGATGGAGGGCCGTGGTGTGAACATAGCTCACTGCAGCCTGGAACTCGTGGGCTCAAGCTATCTTCCTCCATCAGCCTCCCAAGTAGCTAGGACAACAGGTGTGTGCCACCATGCCTGACAACTTTTCCTTTAGTTTTTGTAGAGACAGGGTCTCCCTTTGTTGCCCAGTCTGGTCTTGAACTCTTGGACTCAAGTGACCTTCCTGCTTCAGCCTCCCAAAGCGCTGGGATTACAGGCATGAGCTGGGGCTCCCAGCCTGTTGGTTATTTTTGGATGCATACACATCCCACCATTCGCTCCAAACATTTCCAGGACTCAAGTTGGCGCCCCTGACTTTCTAGGAATGCTATGAGCTTATTGAAGAGAAATTCCTCTTCGTGTTTTCAAAAAGTAATGGATTTTATGGTTTTATAAATGGTTTTTCCAGTACATTGTGGCCATTCATTTCTGATGCTGACAGCATGTGTTAGCATCAGAACAGTTATTCCATGGGCAAAGTCCTGGTAGAACTTTGGTTTTTCTTTTTTTTTTTTTTTGAGGCGGAGTTTCACTCATGTTACCCAGGCTGGAGTGCAATGGCGCGGTCTCGGCTCACTGCAACCTCTGCCTCCTGGGTTCAGGCAATTCTCCTGCCTCAGCCTCCTGAGTACCTGGGATTACAGGCAAGCGCCACCATGCCCAGCTAATTTTTTGTATTTTAGTAGAGATGGGGTTCCACCATGTTGACCAGGATGGTCTCGATCTCTTGACCTCATGATCCACCTGCCTCTGCCTCCCAAGTGCTGGGATTACAGGCGTGAGCCACCGCGCCCGGCACTGAACTTTGGTTTTTAAAATCAGGAGTGAAATAGATTGCCCAGGTTCTCCTCCTCAATGACATGTTCCTCCGGACTTCCTTGTAGCTCTAAGTTTCATAATTAGAAGCATACCAAGAAGGAAAATGTAGTTTTGAAGGACTATTGTGTCAATGTAAAATTTTCAAGAAGTTAAAATATGACTCTTGTACAATATAGAATGAACATTTGCCAAAGCTTTATCTCACCCATTCATAAGGAAACCAGTAAGTAGTAAAGCTAGTTTAAAAAATGCTTTGACAAATGATGTATTTCTAGTCAACTTAGTATAAGTTTGCTGAATTAAAATCAAAACTGGTAACATCCTACAGGGCAATGAAACTGTAACCTTTGGTGTTCGCCCTTTTACAAGACAGAAATCTGTAGGCTGGTATATAACTTCACCGTGTCTCATCTCTTCATGTATAGAACATAAGTCAAACACAGATACACTCCTCTAGTCAATCAACTTATCTATAGGTAAGCCTGTTAAATCATGTCCCAGCATGGTAATGAAAGGACAAACTCAAATAAACAAAAAGGCCCTCTCATCTAGAAGTTTTAAAATCCTCTAATAAGCAACTCTGGAGTAAAGGCAGAAATACAAACTAGAATTACAGGAAAAAAAAGATAATCAAAACACTACCTATCAGAATCAATGGTATATATTTAAAGCAGCAATCAGATGAAAATTCATAACACTACACACTTTTTATCAGAAAAAACATGCCACACCTTTCTAATCTATTTCCAAGTCTTAGTGTTTCTTACTGCTGAAATGCTTTATTCCTGGCCACTTCTATTATGCCTCTCCTTTTCTTGTTCCCAGATATCCCCAATCAAGGAATTTGCCTTAAAAAATCAAATGTCTTCAATGAGGTTGAAGAACTATGAGAAAGCTAGTTCTATGTTTATTGACTTAAATACTGGTACAGGATTCCTGGGCTCTTTTTCATGGTGTAAAGTCCTCACAGTGATGTTCTGGGTGTCACTCTAAACCCTAAACTTAGATGTCAACATATAGCTGTCACCAGTATGTCCACTGGTCCAAGGTGAATTGGATGGAGGATAATTTCCCAGCACAACAGTCTTTCAAATGTCTTTATGGTGGTGTGTAGAAACCCACTTCTACAGCATCATTTGAAGCTGTGCTATCTATTGCCGTGTAATTAAGTACCCCAAATCTTAGTGACTTCAAACAGCAAATATTCATACTTCACAGTTTTTGAGGGTCAGAGATCTGGATGCAGTTCAGCTGAGAGCCTCAAGCCCAAAGTCACTATGAGATTTGGAAGGAGTTGTTGGCTAGGGTCATAGTCTCATCTGAAGGCTTGACTGGTGAGGAATCCACTTACAAACTAACTTGGCAGGCCTTGGTCCACTGTCACATGGCTCTCTCCGCAGGGCTGGCCCCAGGACATGGCAGATGGCTTTCCCCCAAGGCAAATGAAACAGAAGAGAGCAAGAGACATGGAAGCCACAGTCTTTTTATAACCTACTCTTGAAGTGGTATCCCATCGCTTCTGCCATATTGTGTTCATTAGAAGCCAGTCAATAAGTCTAGCCTCAGGAGCAATTACTCAAAGGTGTGAATATCCAGCTGTGGCTTACACTGGGAACATCTTATAGAGGGCAACATAGTAAAACAGCTCAGTCACAAACTCAACAACCTGCAAGGCCAAACAGAAATAGAATGAATGAGTGGGCCTGGTGTCAGACAGGTGGGATTGGTGGGGACTGTAACAAAACTGGAAAGTACAAGTCCCTTCTAGAAGGGGAAGCTGCTTACTCAGTTCCAACCAGTTCTTGCCACGCAAGAATGAATGTGAGTTTTGTGGTTTTTTTCAAGTGAAGCCAGAAATCTAGATTTTCATGTAAAATAATCTCAATTTAAAAACTATTCTGCCTGAGCATCATGGCTCATGCCTGTAATCCCAGCACTTTGGGAGGCTGAGCCTGGCAGATAACTTGAGGTCGGGAGTTCAAGAGCAGCCTGGCCAACATGGTGAAACCCTGACTCTACAAAAATACATTAGTCAGGCATAGTGGCGCATGCCTGTAGTCCCAGTTGCTTGGGACGCTGGGGCAGGAAAATCACTTGAACCTGGGAGGCAGAGGTTGCAGTGAGCCAAGATTGTGCACTGCACTCCAGCCTGGGAGACAAAGAGGGACTCCATCTCAAAAATAAAAAATAAAATTAAAATTAAAAAATAAAAACCATTCTAAAGTCAGGTGCGGTGGCTCATACCTGTAATCCTAGCACTTTGGGAGGTTGAGGTGGGAGGATCACTTGAGCCCAGGAATTAGAGACCACTGGGCAACAGAGGAAGATCCCCATGTCTAATAAATCAGAAAAAACGAAAAAGAAGAAACAAAAACAACAGCAACAAAAATTAGCCAGGTGTGGTGGCGTGTGCCTGTAACCTCCGCTGCTGGGGATGGTGAGGTGGCAGGTTGAGGCTGTGGTAAGCCGTGATCACACTGTTGTACTCCAGCCTGGTTGACAGAGACATCCTGTCTCAAAGATTAATTAATTAATTGATTAACATAAAAACCACCCCGAGGACCAAAAAAAATTCTTCTGACAGCCGACTCTGGTTCACGGGCAGTCAGTTTGAACTCCTGATTAGATAATGGTTTGAAAGGAGGGATCAACTGGGTGGAAAGTCACTAATACTGCCTACCTCCTAGGAGGCTCTGAAGGTACACAAGCTCTCCCCCCTGCCTCCCCTGACTGGGCTTCTGTTTTTCTAGGAGGCTTCATGTTCAGCATTAAGAAGCAGTGGGGGCCACAAAGCCAGAACCCCGGAGTTCCAGCCACGTCTGGGAGGCAGGATTATGCATGAATGGCCTGAGGGAAAGGGAGGGAAAGAGACAGCAGGTTTCTCCCAGTCAAGTTGGGGCCAGCCCAAGGTCACCAGAGGCTCCAGGGCACATAACTGACCTTAAGCTGTGGGGACCCTGCCTGCTATTTTTAGAACTAGTTCTCTCATCTTTAGCTCATGAGGAAGCCAGAGCCCACTGTCCCAGATGGAAAGACGTCAAGGGAGGAGCTGGTGTGAGATACAGACTCTTCTTCATCCTCTCTTACCTTCTAAAAAGGAGACGGGCCAACCAAACACATCTCTTCCGCCTGCTTGTAACTCCAACTAAAGATTTGTGTTGGTTTGATTTTTTAGGATTATTCATGTAATTT
>NW_016107790.1:121226-122301 GCF_001604975.1 Cebus imitator | reverse complement strand
TATGTTTGCCGGGCGTGGTGGCTCACGCCTGTAATCCAAGCACTTTGGAGGCCAAGGCAGGCGGGTCACCTGAGGTTGGGAGTTCAAGACCAGCCTGACCAACATGGTAAAACCCCATCTTTAAAAAAAAAAAGAAAAAAAAAATTACGTTTACTGTATACAAAATGTTGTTTCGGAATATGTATACATTGTGAAATGGCTAAATTGAGCTAATTAGTATGCATTATTTCACATACTTACCATTTTTTGTGGTGAAAATATTTAAAATCCACTCTTAACAATTCTTAAGAACACAATACATTATTATTAACTTTGGTCATCATGTTGCACAATACATCTCTTGAACTTATTCCTGCTATCTAAACTGAAATGTTATATCTTTCTATTGAAATCTACCAACCCCCACCCCATCCCCTGGTAGCCACCATTCTACACTCTGCTTCTATGAGTCCAACATTTTTGTATTCCACATATAAGTGGGATCGTGTGGTATTTGTCTTTCTGTGCCTGGCTTATTCACTTAACATAATGTCACCCAGGTTCATCCACGTTGTTTCAAATGACAGAGTTTTATTCTGTCTTAAGACCGAATAGGCTGGGCGTGGTGGCTCACATCTGTGATCCCAGCACTTTGGGAGCCTGAGGCGGGAGGATCACCTAAGGCCAGGAGTTTGAGAAGAGCCTAGCCAACATGGTGAGACCCCCGTCTCTACTAAAAATACAAAAATTAGCCGGGCTTGGTGGCACACACCTAAAGTCCTAGCTCCTCAGGAGGCTGAGGGAGGAGAATCTCTTGAACCTGGGAGGCAGGGGTTGCTGTGAGCCGAGATTGCGCCACTGTGCTCCAGCCTGGGCAACAGAGCAAGACTCTGTCTCAAAAAAAGAAAAAAAAATTAAACCATATGACCCCTAGAAAGCATTTAGCCAGGCCGGGCGCGGTGGCTCACGCCTGTAATCCCAGCACTTTGGGAGGCAGAGGCGGGTGGATCATGAGGTCAAGAGATCGAGACCATCCTGGTCAACATGGTGAAACCCCGTCTCTACTAAAAATACAAAAAATTAGTTGGGCATGGTG
>NW_016107790.1:117910-120926 GCF_001604975.1 Cebus imitator | reverse complement strand
AAAAAAAAGAAAGCATTTAGCCAGTGCCTGGTGCATGAAGTGAGTCACCGTTGACAAGCCAGCACCCCTAGGTGATGGCAGAGTGCTCCTGCCCTGGGCTCTTGTGTTACACCCAGACCAGATAATCAGAAACTACAGGAGGGGGCCCAGCTCTCTCCTGATGATTCTGTTGCTCACTCAGGTGCGAGAACTGCTGCCCCAGACCCTATGTTTCAGTAAGTGAAGAGGACTATACAAAAAGCATGGAAATGTCTTCATTCTCAACCTGGCTTCATGTCCTTCTCTGGAGAATGTAATGATATCACCTTACCAGCTGGATTGCAAGCATCCGTTGGTTCAGATACAGTACTTCGATGATTTCAATCAATAACTCTGCAAACCTTGGTATTATTACCAGTGTCTTTTTCTGTCTGCTTCCCCTTATCCCATCCCCACATTTTATTTGCTCTCTCAAAAGCCTCTGCACACAGATACACGGGCGGAGATCCTCAGAGGCAGGGTGACTCAGCCGACCAGAACCCTGACACATGCGCTAGCAAAACTGCCCTGCCCGGTGCTGAATACCCGACCTTGTCATTTATCCACGGGAGCTAGCACAGGCAGTGTGCTAAGATTCAGGGCTGGCTCTTCCCCTTCCCAACTAAAGCCTGGGGACAACAGACACTCAAACTCCACTGTTGGTATACACTGCCATTAGCCAAAGGAACAAATGATCAAATGGAAAAAACAGATACTTCGCTGTCTGACATTTAGGTAAAATCTACTATTTTGGTGCCACTCCCTACGCACAGCCCAGCCTTCTTCCTTTTTCAATTACTTTGTAACTTTTATGTTTAAGCTAATAAACAGGTCGAGTGTGGTGGCCCATGCCTGTAATCCCAGCACTTTGGGAGGTCAAGGCAGGCAGATCACTTAAGGTAAGGAGTATGAGACCAGCCTGGCCATTATGGGATCTCTCTTTTAGTAGAGATCCCATCTGCAATAAAAATACAAAATTTAGCCGGGTGTGGTGGCAGGTGCCTGTAATCCCAGCTACTCAGGAGGCTGAGACAGAAGAATCACTTGAGCCCGGGAGGCGGAGGTTGCAGTGAACGGCGATGGCACCCCTGCACTCCAGCCTGGGAAACAGAGCAAGATTCCATCTCAAGAAAAAAAAATCTAACGAACACTGTTCCAGGCACTGTTCTAATCACTCTAAAGCCTTTAATTTATTTAATCCTCACAATATTATAATCCCCCTTTTGCAGTTAAAATTGAGTCATGAATAAATTGCCCAGGGCCACACAGTTTGTGACACATGTGGTGGCTCCATGGAGACTGTATGTAAATTTGGAAAGAATTTCATAGAGACAGGACTCGGCACTCATTGGACTCCTCCAACTCTCCGTGGGGCCCTGAGATGCTGAGTCTGTTCCTCAGCCAGCTCAGAAAGAGACACAGGTACTCCCTCCTCCCACCACCAGAGTGGTCCCTGGGCTGGATGCTTGTGAGCTGAGCTGCTTTGAACTTTCCCACCGCGCCTGGCCCCCACCTCTGCCCTTTGCTGGCCAGCCACCACTACCCCTTTCTGATGGCCATCTCTGAGTTTCCTCTAGCAAAAAGTGGGGATGATTCTTATCAAAGGCCACCAGAAGGGCATCGTTCCTCAAAGTTAGATTTACAAGCTTGTGCAGACAGAGAGGACACCCACCAACAGAGGCATAGGAGGTTCTCAGTCGGAGGCAGCTGGGGGAGCTCATTACAGGGTTTCCGCTGGCGCTGGCTGACTCTAAGGAGGGTGGGGTTATAGAGCTAGCAAGTAAAATTATACAGGACACCAGCGAAACTTGGATTTCAGATATGGCATAAGTATAGCCTATGCAATACCTCGGACATACTTATACTTAAAAACATTATTTGTTATTTATCTAAAATTTAAATTTAACTTAGCATCCTGTATTTTCTTGGGTAACTCTAAGGGAGGGCTAGGATGCTTTCAGGAAGCGAGAGCAATTTGTTGATAGGGGTAGCTCAATGGTCCTTATCTGGAAAGGGGAGGAAATAAAGGAAGCTGGAGTTATCCGTTCGTGGAGGACCAGCCGGCACTCATGTGTGTCGGAAGAGGGGGCCATTTCGTTGTTTTTGTGGTTTGAACGTTCTGGTTTCTGTTCTGTCGCTTCAGACCTGTTCCCTAGCGGCCTTGAATAATTGCTGTTTATATTCTGTGTGTGTTGTTTATGTTCCCTTGGGAACGTGCCAGGGCCGTTTCTCTCTTATTCTACTTCCAGATTCTAGGCTTGTTTCAGGGTCTCAAAGACGCAGGTCACTTGGGGTTCTGTTCCAGGACAGCTGGTTCCACCTTGACCACTGGTTCTCTGGAAATCTTTTGGTCGCCACCACTGGGGTGGGGAGAGGCCAGAGATGCTGCTAAACTTCCTCCAATTTCCAGGGCGGCCCCCACGACAAAGAATTATCTAGCCACAGATTCTAACAGTGTTAATGTTGAGAACCCCTGGTCTGTACTCTAAATTAGGAAATAACATTTTTTTTTAAGGTTTCTCTAGCTCTCTCTGAATCGGGCTTTTCAGAAGTAAGGAAATGAAAGCAAGAAGACTGTGATCGTGCGTTTAGCGCCCACTGTCCTGCATGCTCCTTGAGGAAAGAGAGAGTGTCTTACTGAATTTGTATTACCTGGTCTAGCTCAGTACCTGGCTGGTAATTGCAGGTGTTCAATAAATATGCTGGATAGGCCAGGTGTGGTGGCTCACGCTTGTAATCCCAGCACTTTGGGAGGCCAAGGCGGGCGGATCACTTGAGGTCAGGAGTTCGAGACCAGCATGGCCAACATGGTGAAACCTCGTCTCTACTAAAAATACAAAAATTAGCTGGGCATGGTGGCGCATGCCTGTAATCCCAGCCTCTCAGGAGACTGAGACAGGAGAATTTCTTGAACTTGGGAGGCAGAGGTTGCAGTAAGCCAAGATGGTGACATTGCACTCCAGCCTGGGTGACAGGGTGAGACTCCATCTCAAAAAAA
>NW_016107790.1:116636-117828 GCF_001604975.1 Cebus imitator | reverse complement strand
AATAAAAAAATGTGTAGTACACATCTGTATGCACTGCCTACATAGGGTTCATATATACAGCCAGTATTGATTCCACACCTACAATAGCGAAGCCAGCCCTGGGCACTGGGTATGTGGTGCTGAAGGAAGCAAATCAGAATTGGAAAAACCTGAACTTGAAGGATGGGGAGGAGGGGCCAGGCTACCTGTATGAGGGGTGGGGAAAGTCTGCTGAAAAGGTGACATTTAAGCTGAACTGTGCAGGAGGGAAAGAGACAAGAGGAAGAGCATTCCTGGGTGAGGAGGCCACATGTTTAAAGGCCTGGGGTGATGTCTGAGGCTCTGAGGGAGAAAGAGGGTGCTAAGTATAATGGATGGCAGGCCAGAGGGGCCGGAGGAAGCAGAGGCCAGTCATGCCAGCCGGGTGAACAGTGGGATTTTATTCTTAACACTAACAGAAGCAGTAGGGGGTTTGAGGAGGGAAGTGCCACCTATGTGCCACCCTCATAAAGCTCACCTGGCATTTTTAGCACTGTGTCTCCAATCCATTAACCAAGAAAACCAAAGTGCCATTTAAATCTTCCCTGGAGTCACTCCAAGGACGCCAGAGCCAGCCTCCCCATCAGCACAACTTGAAGTCTTTACATTGAGTTGCTGGTCGTTCTCTACACATGCTTCTTCATGTGCCAAGCAGCTCTCTCAAACACATCCCTTCTCCAGCTCTCCCAGGCTACTCCAGCCTGGTGGTCCTCTCTGGTTTAGTCTGTTCCGTTCCTACTCTCTGGTCTTTGTTGTACCTTGACCTGGCTGGAGTCTTTAGCATCATGGTTTTCTTCTCTGCCCTGATTCAGAATCTGTACAGCAAAAGGTGGGCCACGGCGGACCCAAAACGCACACCTTCCACACTTGGAAGGTAAGACAGGAAGGAGGATTGCAGACCTTGTCATGTGCATTTTTCAGGATTGTCTCATGCTTTTTGAAAGAACTCTTCTGCCGGGCACAGTGGCTCACGCCTGTAATCCCAGCACTTTGGGAGGCCGAGGCGGGTGGATCATGAGGTCAAGAGATCGAGACCATCCTGGTCAACATGGTGAAACCCCGTCTCTACTAAAACTACAAAAAATTAGCTGGGCATGGTGGCGCGTGCCTGTAATCCCAGCTACTCAGGAGGCTGAGGCAGGAGAATTGCCTGAACCCAGGAGGCGGAGGTTGC
>NW_016107790.1:99771-116291 GCF_001604975.1 Cebus imitator | reverse complement strand
GGATCACGAGGTCAAGAGATCGAGACCATCCTGGTCAACATGGTGAAACCCCGTCTCTACTAAAAATACAAAAAATTAGCTGGGCGTGGTGGTGCAGGTCTGTAGTCCCAGCTACTCGGGAGGCTGAGGCAGGAGAATTGCTTGAACCCAGGAGACGGAGGTTGCGGTAAGCTGAGATCGCGCCATTGCACCCCAGCCTGGTGCCTGGTGATGGAGTGAGACTCTGTCTCAAAATAAATAAATAAAATAAAATAAAATAAGAAAGTCAAGTCCTATTGGAGCTGGGCATGGTAGCATGTGCCTGTAGTCCCAGATGCTCCTGGAGGCTGAGGTGGGAGGATTGCCTGAGCCCAGGAATTCAAGCCTGCAGCTATGATAATATCACTGCGTTCCAGCCTGGATGACAGAGCCAAACACCATCTCTAACAAAAAACAGACAAGCAAACAACAAGTTCTGTTGGAACCCAACCATCCACTCATGTATCATCCGCAACTGCTTCTGTACCATAACTGCAGTACTTAGTTGCTACAGGGACTGTACTTCCCCTATATAATTCCTAAAATATTCACTCTCCGGCCCTCTGTAGAGTGTTTACTGACCACTGACTTAGGAACTAACTGCATACTGTCACTGAATTCTCAAAGGCAGTCTTGAGTGTATACAGCAGTATCTCCATTTCACAAATGGACAGACACATGCCAGGGCCATGAATCTGTAAAAAGACCCCCAGAGAGTAAGTGGCAGAGCCAAGATTCAGAGCCTGATCTCCAAGGGCAGGCTCCATTCTCTTTCCCGAACTGCACTACTTGTCTTATACGTATAGGGTGTCAGAAAGAGCTGGAACAGTGGCTAGGCATGGTGGATTACACCTGTAATCCCAGCACTTTGGGAGGCAGAAGTGATTGCTTGAGTTTGGGAGTTTGAGACCAGCCTGGGCAGTACAGCAAGACCTTGTCTCTCCTAAAAATAAAAACATTAGGCCAGGCACGGTGGCTCACACCTGTAATCCCAGCACTTTGGGAGGCCCAGGTGGGTAGATCATCTGAAGTCAGGAGTTTGAGACCAGCCTTACCAACATGGAGAACCCTCATCTCTACGAAAAAGAAATACAAAATTAGCTAGGTGTGGTGACACTTGCCTGTAATCCCAGCTGCTTGGGAGGCTGACGCAGGAGAATTGCTTGAACCCGGGAGGTGGAAGTTGCAGTGAGCCAGGATCGTGGCATTACACTCCAGCCTGGGCAATGAGTGAAATGCACTAAAAAATTTTAAATTAAAATAAATAAATAGCCATGCATGATGCATGCACCTGTAGTCCTAGCTACTCTGGAGGCTGAGATGGGAGGATTGCTGGAGCCCAGGAGGTTGAGGCTGCAGTGAGTTATCATCACGCCACTGCACTCCAGAACCCGGGTGACAGAGTGAGACTCTGCCTCTAAAAGAAAAAAATAGCAGGAATGAATTCATCAGAGGTCTTAACCTTAGGTGCTTACAGGAGCCAGGAAGGTAATGTAGGTGAGTGAAGCCAACTCGGGCCAAAGCTGATAAATGACAACTGACATTTGGCCTCAGTATTAAGAGAACAAGAGCCATAGGGAGTGGTGGGGTCTGTGGCCAACTGAAGAGCAGGTATCCCATCTAACAAGGCAGTATCGCATCATGGTCCTGTGTTTCTAATTTTCAAGAAGCTGGAAACCTGATTTTTTGTGTGTAAGTCTCCTGATTTTTTTAAATGAAACATTATTATATTTGAATGTTGAAACTAGTTTAACTATAAAAGACAAGACAAGCCCATGTGAGGCAAACTGGGCAAAGCATGGCTGAGTGTCCTATAGGCCACTGGAGTGTGACCTCTGATGTGTGACATACACACATACACATTGGAGTGACTGCCACAGAATACCTGAGCCTGGGTAATTTAAAAAGAGCAGAGATTTATATGCTTCTACGCTGGAGGCTGGGAAATCCCAAGGTTGAGGGGACTGCGTCTGGTGTGGATCTTCTTGCTACATCATTCCATAGTGGAAGGTGGAAGGGCAGCAGAGAGTATATACACATGCAAGAGTGGGAGGGAGAGAGAGAGAGGAAGGGCAGGAAAGAGACGGAAAAGAGGTTGAACTAATCCTTTTATCAGGAGCCCACTCCTGAAATAATGGCATTAATCCATACATGAGGGCAGACCCCTTTGACCTAATTACCTTCTAAAAGTCCCACCTCTCAACACTGTTGCATTGAGGAGTAAGTTTCTAACACATTAACTTTGGGGACACAGCCCAATCATAGCCCTGGAGAGGGCTGGGTCTTGTGGAGGGGAGAGGCAGCTGGGGGTTGCCGTGGGCTGTGTATCAGCCATAGCCCTGGTTCCCAGCCAAAGCCCTCTGCTGGACACTGGGAGCATTCTCATTCTCCACTTATCACCAGAGCAAGGAAGGAAGGAAATTCCACCCATTACCAGAAGTTCTCCACTTACTAACTGAAGGAAGGAAATTCCAAGGACCCAAAGAAGATACAGAGATGCAGGAATGCCGAGCTCAAGGAGGAAGAGGGTGGAGGTGGGTTTGGGAGGGTCCCAGGGTCTGAGATGAAACTAGTAAGTTTGTCCTGGGTGTAGCCACAGGACCTTGCTCAGAGTCCACACACCAACCTTTTCAAATGTAGCAAAAGCCAGTATTTCCTTTAGTGCATCAAAGATACATGTACCTCACCTGGGTAAATACTGGTGGAAAGGCTGTGGGTTTGTAAGTGCAAAAACACTGGCTGCCAATCCCTGTTGCACCATTATCAGCTGCGTGACACTGGGCGAACGAACTCTCAGAGTCTCAGTGTCCTCATCTGTAAGATGGGCTTAATAAATCCCTGTCCCATGGGACAGACATCTAAGACGATGGAGGCTTAAGTGAGACAATGGACAATGACAGCCGCCAAGAAGGCCCCTCATTAAGGGGCAGCTGCTATTGGCTGAAGCTGGTTAATGAAGTGTATTTCTTCACCTTCCTCATGCCTGTGACATTGACCTCCTGAGCCTTCACCATGATTGGGACAGCTTAGGTCCATGTCCCATCTGTCTGCAGGGTGATTGCTTCAAGATCAGACAAGACTCATCCAAGAAGCATTGTGTTGTATTGTGGACATAGGAACTTTAGAAAGAGTTTGGACATCCAAAGGGGTAGGGAGATAATCCTCTGGTAAGTAAAATGATGCTGTGAAAACAATCTCTCATCCGCAGCATGCAAGTTAATGAAGATTGAGAAACATTCAAGCAACCCAAAAACATCATTATTTATTTACTAAGACTTCAAGATTAAAAGTTCAAAGCTTTTCAGAATCAAACTGGAGAGGCAGAAATTACTCACAGGCAGCAGAAACTGGTGGCCCTCCTTCCCTTCTGTTCAGAGATTTGTGGCCACTTGTGGAATATCCACTATTTGGAAAGAGCTGGGCTAGGGGTGGGCAATGGAAAAAAATACACAAAGGGAACACCCTGGCTGCTCTTCAGGTTGTTTGTTGGTTTGTTTTTGAGATGCAGCTTTGCTCTTATTGCCCAGGCTGGAGTGCGGTGGCCTGATCTCAGCTCACTGCAACCTCCGTCTCCCAGGTTCAAGTGATTCTCCTGCCTCAGCCTCCTAAGTAGCTGGGATTACAGGCGCCCACTACCATGCCTGGCTAATTTTGTATTTTTAGTAGAGATGGGGTTTCACCATGTTAGTCAGTCTGGTCTCGAACTCCTGACATCAGGCAATCCACCCACCTCATCCTCCCGAAGTGCTGCAATTACAGAGGTGAGCCACCGCCCCGGGCTGCTCCTCAGTTTTTGTTAGGAAGCCACTGAGGGCCACAAAACAAACACACCTGTCGTCAGAGCAGCCCAGCTTTATAATCTCCTCCTCCAATCCCCTTCGCTATATGCTGAAATTGAAAACATTTCTTTGTGGAACTTTCAACAGCCAAGTGCTGGCCAGGTTCATCCAAGTGAGCATTTGTGTGCTTGTGTGCGCCTCTCTGTCTTGGGCTCCAGCACACAGTCTGCATCCCACTCCCTGCTGGCATGGGATGATTTGGGGTGGAGGAGGTGTGCCCACAATACACTGGGCATCCTCATGCTGGTCCCCCTTTACCATCCCTCTGAGTTATTATCTTGTCTTTTACAGAAGATGAAATTGAGGCACTGGTAGGTTACAGTCTCGCCCCACAGATCCCACAGGGAGTAGGAGCCAGCAGAGCTACTTTCAGACCAGGGCTGGGTGGTTCCAGGGCTCATCAGTAAGCTACACTGATCTCCTTGAATGGCCACAAGATGTTGGCTTCCCCAGAGGCACTACGCAGGCAGCCTGGGTGCGGTGCGGCTGGTGTGCACAGGAACCAGCGTGCGGCCGTAACTGGGAGCCCAGCCAGTCTTGAGCAGGAAGAGGTGTGGCCCTTTGGTGTCTGAGCGCGCTTCCTCCAGCTTGTGTCCCAAGTGTCCGTCGACACAGATTTGGAGGACAAGGCACGGAGCTGGCCGAACTTTTCAAAGGAGAGATTTCCCAACAGTAAGAATGTGCAAAGTGAGCTTTGAGGATGTGCTGGGAGAAATTAAGGAAGTGGTTCCCTGCAGCCCAATTTTTATTCTTGTGTTAATTAATTTTTTATTTATTTCGCTTTTTTTTTGTACTCTTTTTTTTTGACACAAAGTCTCACCCTGTCACCCAGGCTGGAGTGCAGTGGCACGATCTTGGCTCACTGCAACATTTGCCTCCCAGGTTCCAGCAATTCCCCTTGAATTCTGAGTAGCTGAGACTACAGGCGTGTGCCACCATGCCCCGCCAATTTTTGTATTTTTAGTAGAGTCAGGGTTTCCCCATGTCGGCCAAGCTGGTCTCGAACTCAAGTGATCCATTCATTCACCTTGGCTTCCCAAAGTGCTGGGATTACAGGCGTGAGCCACTGCGCCTGGCCAGGAAGTGAGTTTGTTGATATAATTCCAAACTTCCAGAACAGTTGCAAGAATAGTTCAAGGAACTCTTACAAATCCATTACCTTGGCTACATATGCACCAGTGGTTAACATTTTGCTGCGCTTGCTCTGTCGTTCTCTTTCTGCACACACATACACACACAGGCAGAACTGTATAACTACGTCAATATTTTATAGAAATAGATAACTTTGTCTCTCTCTATATAGCTACATATGTAGTCTATTTTCTGAACCATCTGAAAATTCACTGGAGTTACACTCACAACCCCACCACCTTATCTTAATTCTTCCTTGCGTATTTCCAAGGAACAAGGACATTCTCTTGCACAAACAATAAGTAAATGACCAAAGCCAAAAAACTATTATACACACACTGATAGCACTAATATAACACTCCTCTGTAACCCGCGGTTCATTTTCAGAGCTTGCTCATTGCTCTGGCCATGTCCTTATACTATTTCTTTTCCCGTTTCTTTGCCTCACTGCGTTTAGTTGTCATGATTCTTTGGCCTCCCGATGGTCCTGTCTCACTCACTTCATTCTGTGTTTAACTTTTTGCTGCAGTGTCACATACATGCAGCAAGTGCTTACGTCAATATCCAGCTTAGTGAATTTCCACTAAGTCAACATACCTGGTATGGCTCTGAATGGTGCTTATATGGGACATTTTTTACAAAATGAATCCCTTTGTTATCAGGATAGGTCATTCTCGTGGGTGAACCCACCATACAGATGTGCAGCCAGCCATGGCCCTGGGTCCACAAGACAGGGACCGACTGCAGTTTTGATGGACGGACCCACAGGGCTCCCTTGTAGTTCAGATTTTACTTACTGGCCCTGTGGGCTCCTGCGGCCTCTTCTACCCATTTCAGAATAGCCATTTGATGTGTTTTGATCATTGAATTAAGCTGAACATTAAAAGCAGATTCTAAAACTTAGCCTTAACTCCAGGACTCCTCAAGGACGTGTCAACTAGACCCAGACAAGTTTCTCATCTGAGTCAAAATGCTGTGACTCAGAACAGGGAAAGGGCTTTCACATAGACACATTTCATGTGTTCACCTTGCCCAAAGACCCAAAGGAAGGAAGCCTGGGGTTCAACCCTGCTCTCACCACCCCAAAACCTGATTGATCCCTGCTGCAGGTCCATGCTCTTCGCTAGGCCAAGCCCCTCTCCAGGGGTATCTCAGCCACGTTGCCTGGCTCCAGAAGGCCTGCTTCCATCAGGAGGAGCCCCCGCATCCATTGCTGGGATGGTCATTTCTAACCACCTTTTTTGGTGAACAGGTCCTTCTCCATCCTGAGCGTTTGATGTCACTAGGAAATAGAAGACACCGGGGTGTGGGAAAGACACAGCTGAGGAAGCTGCATGTTGTCCACAGTATCAAGAGTCGCCATGAGTGTGCCATGTGCAGGCTGAGCCTCAGTCCAGGTGCATAGATCCAGCCAAAGTGCTGCAGGGGGGTCCTCTTCACATTTAGGGCCCTTCTGGGCTTTGCCTCTGATAGCTGTCATTTTCTTGGAGCCCAGAATTTAGAAGCTGGAGATGGGCTCATATAGATCATTTCCTCAATAGAGCGTCTCCATGACATATATTCATTCACAAAAATAAACTCTTCTACCCTGTTATCTATGAAATTATTTTCTAGGCTGGGCACGGTGGTTCACACCTGTAATCCCAGCACTTTGAGAGGCCGAAGTGGGTGGATCACCAGAGGTCGGAGTTTAAGACCAGCCTGGCCAACATGGAGAAATCCCATCTCTACTAAAAATACAAAATTAGCCAGGCATGGTGGCACATGCCTGTAATCCCAGCTACTTGGGAGAGAGGCTGAGGCAGAAGAATCACTTGAACGCAGGAGGCGGAGGTTGGGGTGAGCCGAGATCACACCATTGTACTCCAGCCTGAGCAATAAGAGTGAAACTCTATCTCAGAAAAAAAAAAAAAAAAAGGAATTATTTTCTAGGGAGTCTGTTTTGTTGTCTTTGTTTACACCATAGCTCTCAGATCTTAATGTTGTTTTTTAATTGTGATAAAGCATACATAACATAAAGTTTACCTTCTTAAGCATTTTTAAGCGTGCTTTTTATGCTCATCATTTTAGTAATGGTGTCTCACTGTGTTGCCAAGGCAGTCCTCAAGCTACTGGGCTCAAGCCATCTTCCCTCCTTGGCCTCCAAAAGTGCTGAGATTACAGACATGAGCCACCATGCCCAGTCACATTTAAAGCCTTTTTAAATGTACAAGTCTGTGGCATTAAGTACATTCACATTGTTGTGCAACCATCACCCCCATCCATTTCCAGAACTCCTTTTGTCTTGCAGAATTGAAACTCTATCTATTAAATAACTCCCCCATTAGCCTCCCATGACCACCCTTCTACTTTCTGTTTCTATGAGTTTGACTCCCCTGGGTACCTCCTACAGTACGTGTCCTTCTGTAACGGGCTTATTTCACTTAGCACAATATTCTCAAAGTTCATCCCAGTTGTAGCATATGTTATAGTTTTCATCCTTTTTAAGGCTGAATAATATTCCATTGTATGGAATATTTTGCCATATTTTGCCTATTCATTCATCCCTCAGTGGATACTGGCCGCTTCTACCTTTTGGCTATTGTAAATAACACTGCTATGAACATGGGTTAGATCCTGTTTTTAAGGAAGATTATTTCGTTCTCTTGCCCTGAATAATATTAAATCTATGTGATTAAGGGGTCCCATCTGCCCATGGGCATATGCACACATGTGTTGTGATGGGTTGCATGATAGCATCGAAGCTGAGTCTGAGTTTTATGAAATGGCAGCTACCGGTGTTTGCCATCTAGGACAGGCAGGTGGCTGTAATAACAGTACCGTCCGTTCAATGATGAGAACGGCTTGCTCAGCTGTCAAGTGAGTTAGAGCAAGCAAATTAGTTATCAGAGTTACTACTGTCTTCAGCCACTCACCTGATGCTTGTTTTTTGTTGACTGTTTTATTTTTTCAGTCACATTGCAAGCCTTTTTTGGGACAGGAATAATATCTCATGCTTCTTTTTGTGTCTAGTTAGGCCATTATCCTAAAGGTAGCAGGTCCTCAATACATGTGAGTTGACAATGACTCACAGACCAAATGCGCCCGTCTGCTCACGCTGTGCATTGCTCTGTGGTACCACTTTCCCAGTATGTACTTTCCCACTGTCAGAAGGACTTTGCATCAAACAATTTGCATTAAACAGTTGCTGCTCTCTTGTTTGCAACTGGCCAGCTGAATTAAATTAGTGAATTGACGTATTAATCAGACAATTGCAAGAGCCAGATTTAACAAATATGTACTCAGCACCCACTATATAGCCAGTCGGACAAGATACTGGGAAAGAACTGGTCTTGTGGTTGGGTCTGCCAGTCAGCCATGGGGTTTGCTCAAATGCAGACTCGCAGGCCCTATGGCATGTCTCTCAGTCAGAACCCGCGTCTTCACCAGGTCGCCCGGTAACGCGTGTGCACATTCCAGCTCGAGAAACACCAGTCTTTTGAATATTATCCTGTTAGATGTATCCTAAATGATAACAAAGGGTGTTTTGTGTGTGTCAGGGAGAGATGAGACTAAGGTGGCACTGGGAAACTGTGCCCAGTTCTGGTCACCACAACCTGAATGAGAGCAGAATTGTTAGAACAGCACAAGGGGCACATCTATGGCCATTCCCTAAGACCCTTGGGATGAGAGCAGCGCAACTGGAAGAAAAGGCCCTACAGGCGGGGAACGGATCTGACTGCCTAAGACGGAGAGAATCCCAGCAGGGGTTTCCTACTCTGAATTTCTAGTAAAACGAAAACCTTTGGATAGGCTCCTCCAGTAGCTCCAGTATTCCAGAGACAGACTACAAATGCAAATACTCTATTTTGTGATAAGTGATCACAGGAAGTTCAGGCGGGAGAGTAAGGGAGTGAGACAGGAAGAGGAGGCAGCCAATACATGGTGCAGTCCCACTGGGGACCTCTGAGAGACTGGGGGGTGTCCGAGTTGTTCCACCTAAGGGCGAGGCTGCTGGGGTGTTTGTGCACCCACTCCCGTCTCTCCTTGGCTGGGGGCTGCCCTAGGGTATTAATTCCCCAGCACTGTGGTCTGCTCTGCTCTGCGCTCACTCCCAGCCGCAGAGCATTCTCATGGGCAGAGACTTCCAGGTGCCTGCAGTAGAGCCATCACAGCAGAAGAAAACAGTGATTTCCAAAGATCGTGGGCAGGGCACTCCGCAGTCTCCGCTACATGTATCCTATCTGGAATAAGAAGTCAAGGGTCTCTCAGCGGATATCTGCATCAGAGCGCAGGTTCCAAATGAGGAACAAACCTTTGAATTTCAGTAAATTTCAAATCTTAGTGACTCATCCCCTCAGAGTAACTAATCATCTTCACAAGACCAAAAATGACTGAGCTTTACATTTGCTTATAATCCAAATTCCCTTTTCACACCCCCTCTGCTTTCTTCCTTCCCTAAACCAACTGTGTGTGCTCAGAGGACACTGACATGCTTAATTTACAGAAAAATTTTTGTCATGTTCTATTTCAAAATTTCCCTTCTGATATTGCATGCTGCAGATTCATCTCCCCTATCCGATTCCTTTCTCTTTGAACCTTTACTCCATTCTTTTCTGTTCTGTTTTTTAATTAAAACTGAAATACCAAATACAGCGGTTACTGTCCCCAGGAACATCACTTTAAGTTTGCATTTCTTTAAGAGTTTTTGGGCCAGGTGTGGCGGCTCACACCCATAATCCTAGCACTTCAGGAGACTGAGGTAGGAGGATTGCTTGAGGCCAGGAGTTTGAGATGATCCTGGGCAACATAATGAGACTCCATCTGTACAAGAAATAAAAATATTAGCTGGTATAGTGGCGCACACCTGTGGTCCCAGCTACTCAGGAGGCTGAGTTGAGAGGATCACTTTAGTCTGGGAGCGCAAGGCTGCACTCCAGCCTGGGTGACAGAGTGAGATCCTATACAAAAAATTAAAAAATAAAAAGAATTTTGCAGACCACTGCTCCCCAGAAATGATCATCAGCAGAAAATCCTGAAGCCAGTAGGTCTGGGGAACCACGCACACTTCTTTCACGCCCTGGAGACCCGCCCTGGACATCAGCATCTGAAAAGTTCTGAGGAGTCCTCAGTGACCTCATTTTGTCGAATGTTTAAGGCACTTTCACTGAATATTTCCAATGTTGTTAGAGCAGTAGCCTTTTTATTGAGATCGCGCCTGTTCACATCCTACACTGCTTGTGGTGAGTGGAAAGACTTGGGGAGATGCTGCTTAATACACAGATCCCAGCTCTCTGTGTGCATGTGAAATTCACAGGCATTTGGAGACAGGGACGTAGTGGGCACGAGAAAAGTACAACCCCGAGTTTACAACAAGAAAAGTGAAAACCACTTGACACATAATGTTTTGAAATGAAAAGCGACTTCCATTCCATATTGAAGTCAGCCCCTGCGGTGTAACTGAGCAGATACATTTAAAAAAAAAAAAAAAAAAAGGGCAGACGGAGTAGGTAAGTTACAACTCCAAATGGCAAAGCCATGGCTTTAGGAAGGGAGGGGGCCCAGGAGTGGGGAACATAATTCAATAGCTGGGCCATGGTCATCCACAGAATGCCTCATTTCCTTTGTTTTACCAAGAACTCTACCAACCAAGTGACCTGTTGCCAGCACGTCCACATGGCAAATGTAAGCACCTGTCCAGAGTACTGAAGTGTGGAGCCCAGGAGCTCCAGAGGAGACTTGTCTGATTGCTGTACCGCCAACTCCAGGCTCTCGGTTAATTCCATTCATCAAATTACTCTTTTTCTTCTATTTTACTATGAAATACAAAAAGTATCAAGAAGAAAGAGACCTATATTGTACCGCCTCTAACCGCTCTACTCAGAAATGAAGCCAGCGAGCATCTTCATGCTGATGCATTCAGATTTTTGTCCTGCCTGTGATTGGAGTGTATTATGTAAATCTAGACATAAATACAGCCACAGCTATTACTTAAGTGAGCTCAGAGAACATGAATACTATTTCACAACTTGTTTTCTTCCACTCAATAACATATCACTATATCGATATAGTGACATACAATATATTGATGTATATTGTACATCTCAAGAAATATGTACCAGAATCGTCATTTTAAAGGCCGAAGAACATTCCATTATATTGAGGTACCACCTTATTAACCCAGTCCGTGGCTGTTTGACATCTAGCCCTTCTTTCCATTGTTCACTATTATAAATGCTACTGCCCAAAGCATTCATTTACATGTATCTGATTATTTCTTTGGGTAAATTCCCAGAAGTAGAAATGCTGGTTCCAATAGTTTTCATGCTTAAATGTTGACATACACATTTAGATTGTCTCCCAGAAAGAGTAAGTCATTCTTCTTTCTCTAGTGCCTGTGGAAAGCCCGGTGGAGATGAGTGGTAAGAAGCTGGAAATGGTAAAAGGGAAGTGAATGTGACAGGAACACCCCACCACTGCATTCCGGAAAGGCGAAGCAGGACAGCTGGGGGACACCAAGTTAGAGCCAGAAGAGGCGTTGGAAACCTGTTGGTCTATTTTAAGCTTAAGGAAACTGAAAGCCAAAAAGGTTAAGCAACCTCCCACCCAAGGCTAAGGTCCCATAGCTTGCATGAGTATCTGTAAACTTCAGGGATAATTTTCAAAAAATGGAAAAATGAACGCCAGGCGAGGTGGTTCATGCCTGTAATCCCAGCACTTTGGGAGGCTGAGGCAGGTGGATCAGGAGGTCAGGAGATCAAGACAATACTGACTAACATGGTGAAACCCCGTCTCTACTAAAAAATACAACAATTAGCTGGGCGTGGTGGTGTGCACCGGTAGTCCCAGCTACTCAGGACGCTGAGGCAGGAGAATTGCTTGAACCTGGGAGGCAGAAGTTGCAATGAGCCAAGATTGTACCACTGCACTCCAGCCTAGGCAACAGAGCCAGACTCCGCCTCAAAACAAAACATAACAAAACAGAAAACAGCAAAAAATGAAAAAATGTGACTTTCATGCAAATATGTAGTGTGTGTGTGTGTGTGTGTGTGTGCGTGTGTGTGAAAGATTGATTTAATTCACTAATGAGATCAACAGGACATTGAAGCTGTCTCTCAATGGGGCAAAGATTGGGAAAGAGTCATTGGGCAAAAGAATAACACCTTAAACCAACTTTGTCCACTAACTTAGTCACTAACATTCAGCCTATACAACTGCAGGCCGCTTCACCTTGAGCTCCAAGAAGACATAGGTCAGCACATTTCAGTTATAAGATTTTCAAACTTTTTGTCTCTGAAATCATTTGTATCCTATGGTCGATGGTGTATAAAAGTGGCAGGGCTTTTTTTCTTGATGGTGTATAAAATAAGAGTGTGTGTTATAATTGACAGTATAGTAGATTTGTGACCAGGTGCAGTGGCTCGTACCACAATCCCAGTACTTTGGGAAGTCAAGGCAGGTAGATTACTTGAGCTGAGGAGTTCGAGACCAGCCTGGCCAACATGGTGAAATCCCATCTCTACTAAAAATATCAAAATTAATCAGATGTGGTGGCACACACTTGTAATCTCAGCTAGTTGGGAAGTTGAGGCAGGAGGATTGCTTGAAACCAGCAGGTGGAGGCTGCAGTGAGCCGAGATCACGCCACTGCACTCCAGCCTGGGCAACACAGCGAGGGTCCATCTCAATAAATAAATAAATAAATAAATAAAAGGTGCACATTGTGTATTTTTCTTCCTTGTTGTAGACTCAAAGCCTGATGCTTAATAAGTACTCTGTAAACACTTCTTAAAAATGTGAAGCAAAAGATGCAAGATCTAACTGAAAACACCAATGCTGAAACTGAGGCTGCAGAAGGCCTTGGTGACGACTCTTAGAAAGAACTTCGCCCCTCGTGGTGTTTCAGTCATTTCACTCATTACTGAACCCAAAAATGCAAAGCCACAGGCAGGAGTATGGTGCCTGTGACTTCCAAGGTCACTGAATAATCTAAAGGTCATGGAGTAATCTAAGACAACACTGGCCTCAGACAACCGATGCGGTAGATCAAGGCCTCAGCAGGAGGACTGTTTCACGATAAAGCCACAGAAGCTCCTTTTGTATTTCAGACATTGAACGACAGATACTACATGAGCATGGACCAAATTGAAGGCTATATCAGAGTGTTTGCTCTGCAGTGTGATTTCAAACACAGTTGTTTTTGTTTTCTTTGAGGTGGAGTCTCACTGTGTTGCCCAGGCTGGAGCACTATGGCATGATCTCAGCTCACTGGCAACCTCTGCCTCCCAAGTTCAACCAGTTCTCCTGCCTCAGCCCCTGAGTAGCTGGGACTACAGGTGTGCACCATACCCAGCTAATTTTTGTATTTTTAGTAGAGACAGCGTTTCACTATGTTGGCCAGGCTGGTCTCAAACTCTTGACTTCAAGTGATCCACCTGCTCTATCTTCCAAACTGCTGGGATTACAGGTGTGAGCCCAGCCCAAACATAGTTTTTCTTTTCTTTCAAAAAAAAAAAAAAAAACCTCTGGGCTAAGCCTCGGAGGGTGCCACTGATCAGAGAGCCCCTAAACAGGGCTGTCCTCTTGGCCCTTCACAGCCAATTCCACATGTGGTAAGGAGCTCCTGGCAAAGTGGAGCTCACTCATCTCTTTTGTATGTCAAGAAGAGCAGTTTACAGTTTAGTTATTCATTGTTTGAAAGCAAACATTTTACACTCAGTGAGAACTTCCTCGGGGATCAGAAGAGAACCACTGCCTCCTGGATGTGCAAACTCATTGGTGTTTTCTGGTGGTAGATTATTGAAAATTGGAGCAGTCTCATATTTGTGGATGCCACATGTCAGCGACTTCCCCATCAGTCCAGCTGAGGTTATAATGGACTGGATCCAAGCTCCACCTCCTCCCTGTCCTGATTTACCCCCTGCCTAGCAGGAAAATGAACAGAGAAGTCACCAAGAAAAAGGCAGAGAGGGAAGAGCACTTGATTCACTCAACAGCTCATGCATGCCAGGGACTGTTCTGAGCAGAGGAGACTGCAGTGAACCGAAGGGCAGCATTCCTGCTCCATAGAGTTTGCATCCAGGTGAGGGCATTTGGGAGTACCTCTGGCTCCAGGAAGAACCTACAGACAGGCTCATCAGCTTCCAATGGTGAAAGCGAGGTCAAGCAGGAAGGTTGGGGGGGTGTCCTAAGTCAGGTTCCCCAGAAACAGGCCCAGAGCTGAAGAACAGTGTGAAAGTGGCTATCAGGAAGTGCTCCCAGCCAGGCGCGGTGGCTCAGGCCTGTAATCCTAGCACTTTGGGATGCCGAGGTGGGTGGATCACCTGAGGTCAGGAGTTCAAGACCAGCCTGGCCATCATGGTGAAACCCCATCTTTAACAAAAAAAAAAAATAAGGAAGTGCTCCCAAGAGAAACGCACAGTGGAGTGGGGGTTGGAGCCCGAGGGAAAGAGGTCAGAGGTCCAATATCAGGTGAAGTCCCCTAAAGGTAAATTTGGGTCCCTCTTTTTCTTTTTTTTTTGGTTTTTGTTTTTGTTTTTTGAGACAGGGTGTCTCTCTGTCGCCAGGCTGTAGTGCAGTGGCGCCATCTCAGCTCACCTGCCTCCTGGGTTCAAGTAATTCTCCTGCCTCAGCCTCCAGAGTAGCTGGGAATACAGGCGTTCGCCACCACGCCCAGCTAATTTTTGTAGGCTAGTCTTGACCTCAAGTGATCTAACCGCCTCAGCCTCCCAAAGTGCTAGGATTACAGGTGGGAGCCACCGCTTGTGGCCTGGCTCAGTCTTGTGTGTGTGTGTGTGTGTGTGTGTGTGTGTGCATGCGTGTGTGTGATTTTGTATTTTTAGTACAGACGGGGTTTCACTATGTTGGCCAAGCTGGTCTCGAACTCCTGACCTCATGATCCGCCCACCTCGGTCTCCCAAAGTGCAGGGATTACAGGCATGAGCCACTGCGCCCAGCCCCCTGGGTTTGTCTTAAAGGGAGCTTGAGGACAGTGTAGGTCTCGCCTCAATTATCCCCATCAGGAGTGGGGAGCTAGGATATTTACACCCCAACACCCAGCATTCACTGGTCCAGGACTGACCCTGGGGGCCCTTCTTGGTCTCTGTACCGAACAAAGCCAGCTGTGACAGCCTGAACCACCAGCTTTGTGGGATGTGGTTCTCTCGTCCTGACCACTCTCTCTCGGGAGGTGCAAGAGCTCCCTTCTGATGGAAGTGCCGGTCTCAATTGAGTCGACTGTGCAGCCTGATGTTTCCAGGGGTTTTCAGATCTGAAAAAGGTCCAAGAGCTTCAAAGCTATGGAAACCTTGTCATCAATGCCTTGAGGTCCCGCGAGGAGGTAGCACCAATCACTAGAGACACCAGGTACTTAATTTTCTGGGGCTCTGCTAGTTTCAAATATTATGTTCAAATATTATGTCCACTGTAAGTCCATCCATGCTTCTCAGACCCCATGTCCCTGTGGAACTGAAGCACCCATGGGTACCATAAGATGAGGAGTCTCCCTCTTGCTCCCAGGAAGTGCCCCAAGCTCGGTGTCCCCAGCAGATACAATTAGCCAATGCATTCTGCCACCTGGACCCCGCCCCACATTCCAGCACTCATTTACGCCATCCTGCTCACGCTTCTGTCTTCAGAAGAAGGTATAAGTCGCTCATCCCTCTCTCCACCAGCACATTACAGATGCTGGCTTGCTGGGGGTTCCGCCAGTATGACTTTGGTGAACTCTCAGCAACGCAGGACACAGCCTTCATTCTGTCCTCCTTTAAAGCATGAGGAAATTTAAGCGGTCAGATTATTTACTCAAGGCCACACTGCTCAGAGCAGCAGAGATGATAACATTCCAAGGAGGCATTTGAGTCAAATTCTGCTTTTAAATATTAAACTGGCCGAGAGGTGTGGTTCACACCTGTCACCTCAGCACTTCGGGAGGCCAAGGCGGGAGGATTACTTGAACCAGGAATTTGAGATCAGCTTGGGCAGCACAGGAATACTCCATCTCTATTTTTAAAAATAGATAAATGTTAAATCATTGTTTATTTCCTTTAGATATTGCCATTTACTAATTTGAACTAAAATCATGAAGTTATTCACAACAAAATACTCATTTCACTTAACTCAGAGGATGGGGATTATTACCTTTTTTTCTATATAACTGGTATTTGAGATATAAGGAGAAAATGGAATTAAAAGATAGTGAATGTTGCTTTTTGGTAAATAGAATATCCTGATCTTGAGTAAGGTGGTACCTTCAACCAATAGGGTTAGGATGGACATTGAATAAATGCTGTTGAGCTCATTTGCTGTCCATTTGCAATGAAAAATGAAGGGCAGAGTTCTATTTCATACCTCCATCTCTTCATACCTCCATCTTCATATCCACATCTTCATACCCCACCTTCATACCCCACCTGCATACCCCACCTGCATATCCCCACCTTCATACCCCACCTTCATACCCCACCTTCATACCCCACCTGCATACCCCCACCTTCATACCCCACCTTCATACCCCACCTTCATACCCCACCTGCATACCCCACCTTCATACCC
>NW_016107790.1:71799-99115 GCF_001604975.1 Cebus imitator | reverse complement strand
AAAAACTGAATTCCAGATGAATGAATGAAAAGCCTACAAGTAAATAAATACATCATATATAAACAGACAAAGTTGTATATACGTGTAAGTCTTAGCAGAAAATAAAGGAGACTTTACTACTTCAAGGCGAGGAACTTCTTCCTAGGCAAGCATCAATAAGCAGCAGCCATAATGAAAACTTTCATAAATTTGATTCTATCATCATTAAAATTTAAAAGGCAGGAAAACAGTAAAAGATAACATATGTGAAATATATCAGACAGTGGATTCATATACACAACCAACTTATGCAACGTAATAAAAAAAAATCAAGAAGCTCCAAAATAGGCAACAGATGAATGAAAAGGCAATTCTTTGCAAGAGGAAGTAGAAATAAACAATACAAATATAATCAGATCAGAGCAAATGAAAACAAAATTATTTCTGCTCATCAGATTGGTCTGTTTAAAAGTTTGATAATATCAATCATTAACAAGTAGTGTGGACACTTTCACAGATGGCAGGGGCAGTGGAGAAGGGCACAACCACCCGGAAGCAATGTGGCACCAGCTCAGAAGCTGCTACCTCCATAGGCCCCGGCATTTTCTCTGAGGTTTCACACAGTGCACAAGGGAACACACACACAGGTAACCATCACAGCCCTGCCTGTGAGAGCAAAACGCTGGAAACCACTAAGCGTCTATCAAAATACAATGGATATGTGGATTGTGGTATATCCCTATGGTGGAAAACCATTCCTACTTACCACAAATGAACCAGGGCATCATGTATCAATGTGGATAAACCTCATTACAGTTTGTGAAATTAGTAAGCCAGTATGATTCCATTGGGCGGAGAAACCACACATTCAAAGACGATACACAGCCGGGCACGGTGGCTCACGCCTGTAATCCAAGCACTTTGGAGGCCAAGGCGGGCGGATCACCTGAGGTCGGGAGTTCAAGACCAGACTGACCAACATGGTGAAACCCCGTCTTAAAAAAAAAAAAACAAAGACGATACACACAAAACTGATAACAGCGATTACATCTAAGTAGGTGAAGGAGATTATGGGTGATGGTCAAGGGAGATTGCTTTTAACTACAATCATTTATGTTCTTTAATTAAAATATATTTATTTGTGATGTTTGTAATTACAATTAAATTTCAAAGATATAAATGGAGACACCCTTGGTAGGTGTAATACACAAAGTTAAAGTAAAAGAAGCAATGTTCTCCCAAGACGCGCCTGCATCATTCCCCAGGTGTCCCTCTGCAAGTGAAGGGAAAAGCCCTCTGTTACCTTTTTGTGTTCCAGGTGACGGGTCCTGGGGGCAAAGATCATTTGGAAGTTTGGAGGAAGCCCATTGTTTTCCAGACTAGTTTAGCAAAACCCCAACATGAGGGGTACCCACCACACCAGAAGGCTCCTTTGCCAAGCAGAAGCAGATGGTAGAGGGAACTTTTGGGTAATGTGTTTTTTTAGGATCTTGAGGTAGTTCTGATACTGCAGAGCTGATTCTGGGATTATAAATGGCTTACCACACCTCAAGGCCAAGTTGATGCACTTGGGGACTGGAAATTCCATAGCTGGGCGCCAAGGACTTGACTTTTCCCACACCCTAGGTTTTAAGTCTTCAGCATACCAGCAACACATCCCTTTTCAAACCACTGATAACATTCCTGAGTGAGACTTGGAATTTGAAGAGCGCTGTATCAGGACTTGTGCTGTAAGCACTTGTTTGATTTTTACTTGACCTTCAAGAAATTTTTTTTTCCTTTTATCTAACCCTAAAAGAAAGAAAACAAGACTTGGGGTCCCTTCCTTTTACCTCCTCCCTGCAGCCTCCTATGCATGCAAAGAAGCATACAACAGCTTTTCTCTCTATTAGGGGAAATTTGATGCCTAGTGGGAATATCTCTAGATCAGAGGCTTCTGAGCAGACAGGCAGAGGGAGACTGCACATACCTCCACAGACACTGTTACTTTGTAGGCCCAGGTCTCTGCTGCTGGTGATTAAATGGTCTCTTTCTTGGCTGGGAAGTATATGAATTCATTTTAAATGTCTTTTAGTATCCGTTCTCTGGTTAATAACAATTGAAATTCATATAAAGAGAATATTTATTTATTTATTTATTTTAAGAGATGGGGTCTCACTCTGTCACCCATGCTGGAGTGCAGTGGCAGCATCATGGCTCACCGCAGCCTTGAACTCCTGGGCTCTAGTAAGCCACCGACCTCAGCCTCCTGAGTAGCTGGGACTATAGGCACACACCAGCATGCGCAGCTAATTTTTAATTTTTTTTTTTTTTTTTGAGATGCAGTCTCTCGCTCTGTTGCCCAGGCTGGAGTACAGTGGCATGATCTCAGCTCACTGCAACCTCCGCCTCCCAGGTTCAAGCAATTCTCCTGCCTCAGCCTCCCAAGTAGCTGGGACTATAGGTGTGCCCACCAAGCCCGGTTAATTTTTTGTATTTTAGTAGAAACAGGGTTTCACCATGTTGCCCAGGCTGGTCTCGAACTCCTGAGCTCAGGCAATCTGCCTGCCTCGGCCTCACAAAGTGCTGGCACTACAGGCGTGAGCCACTGAGCCCGGCCAATTTTTTAATTTTTTGTAGAGCTAAGGTCTCTCTGTGTTGCTTAGGCTGGTCTCGAACTCCTGGGCTCAAATGATCCTCCTGCCTCAGACTCCCACAGCACTGGGATTATGGGTGTGGGCCACTGCACCCGGTCAAAAGATGTTTAAATAGGAAGAGGATTAGAGAGTATTTAGGTGCCTATTGAAGTGTGTTTTGTTTTGTTTTTGAGACGGAGTCTGTCGCCCAGAATGGAGTGCAGTGGTGTGATCTCGACTCACTGCAACCTCCACCTTCCGAGTTCAAGCGATTCTTCTCCCTCAGCCTCCTGAGTAGCTGGGACTACAGTCACATACCACCACACCTGACTTATTTTTGTATTTTTAGTAGAGACAGAGTTTTACCATGTTGGCTAGGCTGGTTTCAAACTCCTGACTTCAGGTGATCCACCCACCTTGGCCCCCCAAAGTGTTGGGATTACAGGTGTGAGCCACCTCACCCGGCCTGTTGCAGTGTTTTAATCTCATCGTCCTTTTTATTCCTCCAGTGACCTTCCCTTGATATCATCAGCCTTAGCTTTCGGGGTTTAAGGATGAGGGCACCCAAGTGGGTCAGCCACTCACCCAAGGTGACAGAGCCATCAGGGGACCAAGACAGGATTTGAAGCCAGGTCTTTCTGAGCCAAAAGCTGCTATGCTTACCCCTGCTCCCAGCTGCCGGATCACCAGTCACAGCTGCAAGCCAGGCTGCCTCGCAATTGCACAAGCTTGCTGCTTGAAGAATGGCCTTCTGGATAAGTTCCCGCCTACTGAGAAATTACGCAGAATGATTACAGTTATAGTATAAATTACTATAGACTCCCTCACTAGACTGGAACTCAGCAGGCCCAGCCTTGCCCAGGCCCGGCCCTGGGTGTGACCTCAAAGGGCTGGGAAGGAACTTGGGCTTCTCTAGTTATTCTCTCACCCTCGGCCAGGATGCCAGCTCATATGCAGAAGCACCCAGGTGAACATCTCCGGCTTCTCAAGGTGTGTTATGCACGAATGCAGGATAAGGGAGTGGACCCAACCCCTGGCCTGCCTTCCTCTCCCTCTTGTGGTCACCAGCACCCCCTCTTCTTCCCCAGAAGTCCCCAGCCAGGCCAGCAGCCCACTGTCTCCCAGCTTCTTTATTTTTTTTTTTTTTTTGAGACGGAGTTTCGCTCTTGTTACCCAGGCTGGAGTGCAATGGCGCGATCTCGGCTCACCGCAACCTCCGCCTCCCGGGTTCAGGCAATTCTCCTGCCCCAGCCTCCTGAGTAGCGGAGATTACAGGCATGTGCCACCATGCCCAGCTAATTTTTTGTATTTTTAGTAGAGAGGGGGTTTCACCATGTTGACCAGGATGGTCTCGATCTCTTGGCCTTGTGATCCACCCGCCTCGGCCTCCCACAGTGCTGGGATTACAGGCTTGAGCCACCGCAGCTTCTAAAGGCAGCACATCACTCTTCTGTCCTGCTGTACGTGCCTGCAGGGAAAAACAAACAGGAAATGCACCAGCTGTATCAGTTGAGGTCTGCTGTGCTCTACAAGGATAGGTAACTGTCCCTTGGGTTGGGGTCTTTGTCGCTGCTTGTGGGGTTTTCTGGGACTGATGCAGCTGTGCTGGGTGTTTGATGTAAGAACCATTGTCTCACCAACTTTGTGCCTTGGCAACCTGGTGTCCTGTCTGAACCTCTGGTCACACGGAATCACAGCCACGTGGCTCTCCCACCACTTTCCCAGGTGTCCACACACTTCCTGGGCAGCCAAGCCGGGCTGTAGTGAGCAGCACTCACTCGCCAGCTTTGCAGGTGTTCAGGCACCCCCTCCCCGTGCGTGCAGGAATTCTGCACAGGTACAAGGATGTGTTGGAGGCTGGGGTTGTGTAAGTGGATCTGGAGAAACTTCATTTAGTAGCACCAGTTTTTTGTGTTTTTATTGGTGGTTGTTTTGTGTTTTTGTGGGTTGGTATTTTTTTTTATTTTTGAGAAAGAGTCTCACTCTGTCACCCAGGCTGGAGTGCAGTGGCGCAACCTCAGGTCACTGCAACCTCTGCCTCCCAGGTTCAAGTGATTCTCCTGCCTCAGCCTCCCAAGTAACTGGTATTATAGATGCATGCCACCACGCCCAGCTCATTTTTGTATTTTTAGTAGTGATGCAGTTTTATCATGCTGGCCAGGCTGGTCTCGAACTCCTGACCTCAAGTGAACAGCCCAGCTTCAGCCTCCCGAAGTGCTGGGATTACAGGTATGAGCCACTGCACTTGGCCTGTAGCACCATCTGCTATTGGCTTTGACATGGAAAAGCTGACATTAAAACTGGCCTCCTTTTTGGGTAACAAGTTATCTCTGCCCTCGAAGAAGGAAATTTTGAAGAACCAAGTATAAAGGATAAAATCCAAAGTCTGTAAGAATTAGAAACAAACAAATATATCAACACAAAGTTGTCCAAAAACAATTTCCAACAACACCCAAAATCCCATCCGTGGGACACAATCCAATCCTCAGAGAGGAGGGAGTGTTTTGTGATGCTAAGGGCTGCCGGAGAAGGGCCCAGTGTATGTAGAGACATGATTCTGAGAGGCAGGACTGGCCCTGAAACACTAAACTCTGGTCCATTTGTGAGATTAAATTCCTCTGTGCTGTGGGACGGGGGAGTCAGGACTGAATGGAAGGGGCGGGAAAAGCTGACAGGGGGCGGGGTGGGGAAATGGGGGACTGGAAAATGTCCCCACATCCAGCAGAGAAGGGTCCACAGCAGTCCAGCCAAGTGCCACCTCTGTGCTTGTCCACACTCGTGCCTTGGGATCACAGCGCCTTCCTCTGCACTAGAGATAGGTGGTGTGGCGTGACTGGTGACTTGGCACGCGAGTGCTGCTGAGTGACAGCCACAGAGCTTAGCTTCTTGTGTTTGGGCAGATGTAGAGAAGGAAGCGAGGAGGCTTGGAGGTCTGGAGATGCAGCCAACAGCAGCAGCAAGAGCAGTAGTACCCAGATGAAAACAGCCTGGCTGAAGGGAATCAACTGGTGCCCATTCCAATGGGAATCAAGGCCATTTGCGGTTGTTAATGTTCGAATCAATATGGTGGTTGTGAAGGTGACCCAAGTGTGGAGAGGGAGATGTGCCCAGTGACGGGGCTTCCTGCTGGGGTGGGAGTCCTCTCTTTGAGGTTGCCAGAGGCTGTGGCTGGCCCTCCCTCACAGGGCCACTGCTTCTGGGGGGTGTGCGGCTCTCCTGTCTGGGGCCACAGCCATGGTCCAGAATGAGACAGGGCCTAGTCGTAGGCTGGTGGGGCTTCAGCAGAGAAGCCCAAACTCCCCTGAACCCCTTCTTTGTTTCCACCTTTTCAGTCCTTTCACTTTCTCCATTTTCAAACACACCACCCTTTCTTTTTCTTGTTTTCTTAAAATTTTGATTACAAAGTACTTTAAGCCTTCAGAAAATCACACAAGATACTAAAATACCCATCACTCAGCACTGTCTCATTTTAAGAGATAAAATCTTGCCAGGCACAGTGGCATCTGCCTAAAGTCCCAGAGCTTTGGGAGACCAAGGTGGGAGGATTGCTTGAGGTCAGAAGTTCAAGACCAGCCTGCTCAACACAGTGAGAAACCGCCTCTACAAAATAAATACATAAATAAAATCTCACATGTGGCTGAGCCCCTTGACCTGTGAACACTTTCGTCCATTTCTCCTGCCTAGAGTTGTAACAACTACCCTGGGTTAGGATTATAACCCCTTAATAGCCTTTGTTTCTATGTGTGTGTCCATAAACATATAGCACAGTTTTGCATGCTTTTAAAGTTTTAATAATCTAACATGTAACAGTATTTTATTAAAAAAATTTTTTTTGGATAGAGACAGGATCTCACTGTGCTGTCCTGGCTGTCCAGGCCCCTGGTCTCAAGCAATTCTGCCACCTTGGCCTCCCAAAATGCTGGGATTACAAGCATGAGCTACCCAACCTGGCCTAATAATATATTTTTAGACCTAACATAGACCAAATAGTATCCTTTCAGCACGTTATCAATATAAATATCATTGAGGTACATTTTTATTTGTTAATTTGTTGTCATAGTTGTACATATTCTGAGGTGTACAGAATATTTTGATATATGTATGCAATATGTAATGATCAAATCAGAGTAACTGGGATATCCATTTATGTATCTTTTTCTTTGTGTTGGGAAGATTTGCGTGTAGCATTTTATACCCCAACTAATTTATCCATTCTCCGGTTAATGGACACTTACATGCTCTCATGAATAATGGTGCAACAAATATTCTTGCAAAAGCACTTTTGTGCCCACGTGCAAGTTTAGTCTCTAGAGTACACATACAGGTTTGTGTATCTTTAACCCTGCAGGACGTTGCCAAATTGCTTTCCGAAGTGGCTCTGGGGAATATTCCTCCAGCAGTGTAAGAGGTACCATGGTTTGAAGTCCCCTCTGAAACTCAGGTTGAAATTTAACTGCCATTGTAATGGTATTAAAAGGTGAGGCCTTTAAGAGATTATTAAGTCATGAGGGCTCTGCCCTCACAAATGAATTAATGCCATTATCTTGGTAATGGGTTAGTTTTCGAGGGCATGGTTTCCTGACAAAAGGAATGAGCGTGGCTGATTTCCTCTTCCTGTCTCTGCTCACTTCTGCCTTCCACCATGGGATGACCCTTACCAGATGCTAGAGTCATGTTCTTGGACTTCCCAGCTTCCAGAACCATGAGCCAAATAAAATTCTGTCCTCAGTAAATTACCCAGTCTGTAGTATTCTGTTATAGCAACATAAAACATAGTAATACAAGGCGCATCCCGTTTCCCACATCCTAGAATATTTGGCATTGTCAGATTTTTTTAAAAACTTTGCCTCAGAGATGTGTATAAAACAGGATCTCCTAATCATTTTCTCTCTCAAGGCCCCAGTGCTTCTGGAAGCTCCCCCTGCCATCCTTACTGCAGTCACAGGTACTGATCAAGCATAAAGAGCTTGGCTGTCTTCCGTTCTTCTGGCCTCTAAGTCATGGGAGTGTCCAGAGCTATCTGCTGGGCCTCATTCTGCATTGACCTCTCTCCTTAGGTAATCTCTCCCTGCCACCATGCTGTAGAATGCCAACCACACATGCCAGTGACTTCTAGATGTAGAAAAGTCTCCATCCAGAATGTCAGAAGCTACTTCACAGATTTATTTGATGGCTGATAAGCAACTGAAATATCATTTAATCTGCCCAATGTTCAACGTGGTTTCCCCCTCAGGTCTAATTCCTCCCCATTTGTCCCATCTCAGTCAGGGGCAATGCCATTTATTAATTGCTCAAGCCAAACACTTGGGAGCCATCCCTGATTATTCTCTTTCCACCGCCCCCATATTCAATCCATCAAGTGATATCAATTTCTATGTCAAATTGTACCGAAATTCCCTCGATTCTTTCTATTTCCACCCCTACCACCTTGGTCCTGGCTACATCATCTCTTGCCTAGACCACTATAGTTGCTCCTAACTGGTCTTCCTGTTTCTCATCTCACCCTTTCCAACCACCTCAGTGCCAAAGGGATCTGTTTAGACCATAAAACAGAAGTAAAATGCCATTACCCTAGGTAAGGCCTTCCAAAGGCTCTTATCACGGGACACTCAAGTTGGGGAATACCAACAGCTGCAAAGTTGGCAAGACCTGGTCCCTGCCTGCTTCTCCTTCTGCACACCTTCCTGGCCTTCAGAACTTTCTTTCCATGTGGAGGGCTCTTCCTTTGATCTTTTGATGGCATTCTTGTCATTCAAGGCTCTGTCAGTGACAAAAAGACCTGCGCTGACCCACCCGCCCTGGTCTGTGTGGCCCCTTCGTCGCTCCCGCAGCATTACCTTCATCTGTCTTCATTCCGGAACCGCTCAGTGCTTGGTTCTGGGGTCTTTCTGCCCCACCAGAATCTCATCTCCGCAAGAACTGAGATCTTCTCAGCCTTACTCCCCATTTGTAGTGCCTGGCACGAAGCGGGAGCCCAAAAAAGTTTGTCAAAATAAAGGGTGAATAGGTGAGGTCACATTTTAGAATAAGCTTTAAGTGCAAATGAAGCTTCCCTCCCAGATTCTGGGTGGGATAAAAGTTACTTAAGATAAGACAATGGCAGGGCACTTTGGAGGCCAAGAGGGGCGGATCACCTGAGGCCAGGAGTTCAAGACCAGCCTGACCAACATGATGAAACCCTGTCTTAAAAAAAAAGATAAGACATTTCTCTTTAGTGAGAACCATGTTTCTCAAACTTCTTAGCCTCAGGATCCCTTGATGCTCTTAAAAATTATTATTATATTTATTTTTTTGAGATGGAGTGTCACTCTGTTTCCCAGGCTGGGGTACAGTGGTGTGGTCTCAGCTCACGGCAACCTCTGCCTCCTGGGTTCAAGTGATTCTCCTGCCTCAGACTCCAGAGTAGCTGGGACTACAAGCGCACACCACCATGCCCAGCTAATTTTTTTGTATTTTGTAGAGATAGGGTTTCGCCATGTTGGCCAGGCTGGTCTCGAACTCATGACCTCAAGTGATCCGCCTGCCTTGGCCTCCCAAAGTGCCACTCTACACTTACAGTGCCTAGTATGCGCCAGAAAAATTCTGTTGAATGAGCAAATAGGAGGGCGCAAGATTTTAGACTGGCCTTAAGGGTCAGATGCAGGTGCATTAGTCAGCAGGGGTAGGGGGGATCTGAGATGGGGCTGCCTTTCCCCCTAGATGGCCCTGGGGCCCACTTTCCCTCCTGCCCACTAACCCCCAGCCTCACTCAGTCCTTTCTCTTCTCTTTCCCCAACAATCTTCTCTCCACAGCAGTGCAAAAAATAGAACAAAAAATCATTTTGATGTCTTCAGAAATCAATGTGTAAGCTGGTTATGTCTTTTAAATAAGCTCATTTCTGTAACCAAAATAATAATTGTATGAATTTCAATCCTTAAAAGGGGGTTCCCTTGGAGGGTTTCCTTGCCAAATGAATACTGAGGTCCTGTTTTGTCAGGATGTATTTATTCCCGTCTATATTCATGTTGAGAAACTAACCCGGTATTATATTATATTCCTTTTTACTTTACTGAAACCTAACAAACTGTGTGTCATATTCTTTTCCTTATTACAATACCGAAACCTAAGTTCTTCCCCTTTCTGAAGAGAAGCTACTCCCTCCCCCTTTATTTTTTCCTTTGGCTAGAGGAAATTCACAAAGCCAAGATTTAAAAAAAAAAAAAAAAAAAGAAAAGAAAAAGATGATCATCTGTGTTCCTATTGAAGAGCCTGAGCTCCCCAGGCGCTGTGGGCATGCCACGCCTCTCCGCTTCCTGACGTCATACTGTTTTTGTCTTTGAATAGCTCATTGACACAATTGCCTCGGAGATCGGAGAACTGAAACAGGAGATGGTGCGGACAGATGTCAGCCTGGAAAATGGCCTGGAACCCGCTGAAACCCACAGGTGACCAGAGACACGGTTAGGTGATGGGTGTTCGAGATGGATTGAGTGAACCCTGGCAGTGCCAAGGGCTGACTTGGAGTCACTCCTCAGAAGTGCAGCAGCTGGGAGTGTGGTGGCAGCTCTAGACGGATCCTCTGTAGGGGGTGGGAGTGGCCTAGGAGCTAGTTGTCGGCTTGTTTATTTTAATGACTTTGAAGGCACTTGAACTTTATACTCTCTCGATTCCTCCTGGCACCAGAACCCGGAAACCTAAAATTGTGCCATATCCACCTACTCCCAATGATGGAAACAGTAACGCAGCGGGATCCAGCGTGTGCAAAGTAGAATTCAGTGTAGCCGTGTGAGTCTCCAGAAGGCTTACAGGGGAGCAGCTAAAGAGGATGGACTCATTTTGCATTCTCAGGTCAGAAAAAACCCCAGCAGTCTCCAAAACCATTAACCTGAAAAGCCGAGCTGTGACTGGAAACTGGCTGCAGTTGTGAATTAGAGACGAACGGGAGACGCGTGCTGTGCTGTTGAAGCCGATACCTGTGCCCGTACAGCACGCTGTCTGAATAGGTGGCAAGGGACTGGTCTGTATCTGGAGAAAGGGGGTGCAAAGTTCAGGGGGTCGGGGTGGTAGTGAGAAGTTGGAGATGACCTCTTCCAACTTTGATGCTAACAAGATAACAATATAATAGCTACAAAAACACAGACGCTTGGTGCCTTGGAGGCCAGATTCATTATCAGCTTCCCCTTTCTCCCAGAAAGTGGGGCTGAGGCTGCCTGGAGCCGTGTGAGGCTGAGATTTATGAAGTGGATTTTGCTTGCAAGTCATGCAGCAGGCAGGCCAGCCAGACGGTTCTGGTTGTCCAGGCAAGTTTCAAACCAGCCCGACTAGTTCCCCGCCATACGCTGAGGGGTGAGAGCACCATCCCAGCGAGGCACTTTGCAGCTGGAAGGTGGTACTTTGACACCCGATGTCTTTCGGGGAACGGCACTCCCCCTAAATCTCTGTGCCTTCCCTTCCCTTTCCTTCTCTACGAAACGATGGAGGTGAACCAGAGGGTCCCCGTGCCCCTGGCAGCGCACCCAGCATTCTATGATTCCTCTTGACTTTCACGTGAAAGTCTTCAATTCGTTATCTTTTTCCCCATAAACTAGACAAATGCACAACAATTTTCAGGTAGTGACTCTCTGCCTCATCTCCAGAGCAGTTTCAAACATCGTGGATCTTTAGCCAGGGGATTTTTCTGTATCCCGTGCCTTGTTGAGCTAAAATTTAATTGGGAGTCTAGGTTGATTACAATAGCATAACGTGAGCTTTGGTGGCACTGACTTCTCCCATAGCCAAGGAAGGCAGCTCTGTGAGATCAACCCCAAGCTCTGCAGATGACAGACACACAGACATAGAGTAGCGGAAACCTCTCCCCTGCGTATAAGCATGGGGGATTTTAGGGGCGTGAGAAGGACTGTCCAAACACGTGAGGGGCCATCGAGACCTTGTTTCCTGACTCCGTGGAGATTAGAGTGAGAGCCGGGAGCTTGCTTAATCTTTAGTACTTCCTTCCATCTTTTCCTTTTCAGATGTAATAATAACTATAAGCAGTTCACGTAGCCTTTTTCCCCAGATGAATGTCACTTTGAATGCTATGTTGCGTAATTCATGAATTTATAAATTTGCAGAGGCATTTTACTTGGATTTTTTTAACAGAAAAGAAAGAGGAAAAAGCAAGGTGAGTTGTCTTTATTTAACAGTATAGGTTGTGTTGATCACAGTCGACCACTGTTCTAAGTCGTTTATAGTGACTAACTTACCGAATCTTCCTAACGCTCCTAAGAAGGAGAGCTTGCTAGAGCCCACATTTGACCGGTGTGGAAACTGTGTGCTGTGGGGAAAAGCTACAGGGTTTTGGGTTCTGGGCTGGAGTCTCTTGCTGATTTTTTACAAGTAGTGATTTTGCTTTTAATTTCTCCATTTTGTTCAATGCAGCTGTCAGGAGGGCCCGTTTGGTTATTTCCAAAATCAAGGAAAAGCATAGCTGTGGCCACAATTCAGCCTGGCACACAGCAGCAGCCAACGGGCAGAGGAAGGAAGAGGAAAGCAGACAAGTAGGCAGCAGAGTTGCTTTCAGCCAAACCTCTGCAGAGAGAAGTAGCGAGCGCCCCCGGGCCCTTGGCTCTGCACATCTGACAGCTGCAGGAACGCACTGCAGTCAGCTTCCTTTGCAGCTTTGTACACTGTGAGTGTGAGCTGGGATAGGGAGTCACCTACCCCATCGCAGTCGCCACGAAATGGCTGTGGTCCTTAATTGACAGAATACCAGACGGAGCACCGAACTAGTCCCCTAGGTTAGAATCACTACGACTCTAGCTGTGTTGGCATTTGGTTGCTCTTTTGTGGTTAATATTGAGCTTACATGGATCTTTAACTTCTTCTTGTGCCATGACTCCTTCTCTGAGTAATATGTTAAATGCATAAAATAAGACATATAGGATGTCATGGGGAAAACAATTATACTGAAATCCAGCGATCAGTATTTCAGCGTGAGCTTTCAGTGTGAGCTTTCATGGCATAGGTGCTTCGTTTTTACACATGACAGATAAGCGTAAGTGACACGATCTCTGTAACAGCTGTGACATGGTGAAAACCTCTGTTGTTTCTATGGGTGACAGAATCACAGGCCTTGAGGATACTACTGTGGTTTGTTGCCTACAGTCAAAATGGAAGGAAGTTCACTCAGAATGAGGCTAGGGGAAGGAAAATGTCACCGTTTTCAGCCCGGCGGCGAGTACCCACCTCTCAGCCAGTCTCTCATCAGCGCCGTCTGCATGGTCCAACTGCCCTCCTTTTTGGGACTCTTGCTTGGCTTGGCTTCTGGGAGCCCACATCTCCCTGGGACCCGCTCAGTGGTCCTGCTGTTGCCCTTAGTGCCCTGGCTGGTTCTTCTTTAGCTCCCTGAACTCCAGCCCTGGAGAACCCAGAGATCACACTTGGAACCTCTCCTTTTCTTTTTTGGTTTGTTTGGATTTTGTTCGTTTTGAGACAGTCTCACTCTGTCGCCCAGGCTGCAGTCAGTGGCACAATCACGGCTCACTGCAGCTTCAACCTGGGCTCAGCAATTTTCCCGCCTCTGTCTCCCACGTTGGTGGGACCACAGGTGCCTGCCACCACCACAACCAGCTAATTTTTTTTTTTTGGTAGAGATGGGCGTCTCTCTGTGTTGCCCAGGTGGGTCTCAGACTCCTAGGCTCAAGTGGTCCTCCCACCTCAACCTCCCAAAGTGCTGGGATTACATACAGGTGTGAGCTGCTGCGCCGGCCCAGCCCCTCCTTTTCACTCTTCACACCTCTCCTCTTCTCTCTTTCACTAACTTTGTACAAGGTACTTTAAAAAAATCTGTACCTCAGTGTTCTCATCTTTAAAATGGGGATAATAACAGAGCTGCCTCATAGGGTTGTCAGGAAGATTAAATGAGTTAATAGCTGTCAAGGACTCAGCACAGTGCCTGACACATGGTAACAGACACACCATATGTCGTTTTAAAAGGAGGTCTTTGGAGTAATTTCTTAGGTAATCCTACCCAGTCTTGTGGCTCTGATGCCATCTATACATCGGTTATTCACAACTTATAATCCCTTGGCTGATCCTCTCTTTGAGTCCAGAGGTGTGTAACCAACTGCCCACTCAGGCAGGGCTCTGTCCCAGGTGCCCTCCTTCCTGGGTCTTCCCGTCCTAGTCACCATGGCTCCAGCTTCTTGGGCCTTGCAGTCGTGCCTCTATTCCTCTCCTAACGCCCCTACCATCCATCTCCAAATCCAGGCAGCTCTACCTTTTTTTTCCTTTGAGACAGAGTCTTGCTCTGTTGCCCAAAGCTGGAGTGCAGTAGTGACATGACCTCAGCTTCCTGCAACCTCTGCTTCCCCAGTTCAAGCAATTCTTATGCCTCAGCCTCCTGACATAGATGGGATTACAGGCATGTGCCAAAATTCCTGGCTAACTTTTGTAATTTTAGTGGAGATGGGGTTTCACCATGTTTGCCAGTCTGGTCTCAAACTCCTGGCCTCAAGTGATCCACCTGTCTCAGCCTCCCAAAGTACTGGGATTCCAGGTGTGAGCCACAGCGCCTGGCCTCTGCCTTTAAATCGATCCAGGATGGGACCACCTCTCACTAGCACCACTGCAGGCCCCTGCCTGGTGCCTCTGCCCCCACTAGCTCCACTCTCTCCAGGATATTAGCCAAGCAGCATAGTGAACCTTTTCGTTAACCTAAGTCCCAGACATGTTTCCTTTGTTCAAAGCCTTTTGATAATTTTGCATCTAAAACCAAAGTTATTATTATTATAGATGAAGCTTCCCTCTGTCAGCCAGGCTGGAGTGTAGTGGCGCAATCTCAGCTCACGGCAACCTCCGCCTCCAAGGTTCAAGCAATTCTCCTGCCTCAGACTCCCGGATAGCTGGGATTACAGGCATGCGCCACCATGCCCAGCTAATTTAGTATTTTGAGTAGAGATAGGGTTTCACCATGTTGGCCAGGCTGGTCTCGGACTCCTGACCTCAGGTGATCTACCCACCTTGGTTTCCCAAAGTTCTGGGATTATAAGTGTGAGCCACCGTGCCTGACCTAAAACCAAAATTATTACCATGGCCTTCAAGACCCTACCAGATCTGACACCACCGCCATCTCTTCTCTAGCAGGCTCTCCCCATCACTCAGCTCCCATCCCACTGACATGCTTCCCAATGTGGCTCGTGCCTCCAGGCCTCTGTACCTGCTGTTCCTTCTGCCGGGAACATCTTTCCCTGAGGAAGCCTTCACCCTTCAGCCCTCCCTTTCTTCTGCCTCCTCACCTGGCTTTATGTTTCTTCACTCACTTGCTTATCTGTGCTTTTTTTTTGAAACAGAGTCTTGCTGTATCACCCAGGCTGGAGGGCAATAGTGGTGGCATGATACCAGCTCACTGTAACCTCCACCTCATCAGTTCGAGCAATTCTTATGCCTCAGCCTCCTGAGTAACTGGGATTACAGGCATATGCCACCACATCCAGCTAGCTTTTGGTATTTTAATAGAGACATTTCACCATGTTGCCCAGGTTACTCCTGAACTGAAGGAAGCTGCCCACCTCAACCTCCCAAAGAGTTAGGATCACAGGCGTATGCCACCACACCTGGCCATCTACGTTTTCTGCCTCCCCCCTCTAGAAGGTAGCTCTGTGAGAGCAGGTGTTGGGTCTGTCCTTCACCCTGCGATTGCAGGCCAGGGACAGTACCTGGCATAGAGAATGCACTCGCTAAGTATTTGTTGAATGGATAAAGGAATGGTGCCAAGCCCCTCAGCGATTCCAAAGTATTTGTGAATCAGAGACCTCTTGCAGGGGGCCACCAACCAGTGCATAAAAAACGAAAAAGTTGAAAATATGTGACAGGCCCTAGGCTTCCTCCCTAGCAAAGAAATAGGGCAGAGGCCCTTCCCCAAGTCTCCATTCATGCCTCCTCCACCAGTTCTACCAGGAGCTATTTTAATATTTGGCCATTAGAGTGGAAGCTGATTACATCTCCCTCCGTGCTTCTGCTAATCTACCAAACAGAGGCCGGTAAGCCGGGGCGAGAGTGAGGGCTTCTTTCTCCTGATCTCTGCTCTCTCCCAAGGTTGTTTCCTGCTTCCTCTCTTCCCACTGCATACCTCCAAAGACTGGAGAGTACAGGAACATAAGGCGTTTCACTCCCCTCTCCCTCCCGCCTAATTCTACAGTCCATTTTCATTTAGGAGAAGCGGGTCTCTTTTTGGTAGGCCCACCAGGCCAGGGGTAGGTTCCACCCTCATCATCACGTGAACCCATCCCCTCTGGACCGAGACAAGTCTCTAAAGATCACTTTATTCGGCCGGGCACCATGGCTCACACCTGTAATCTCAGCACTTTGGGAGGGTGAGGTGGACTGATCACGAGGTCAGGAGATCGAGACCATTCTGGCTAACATGGTGAAACCCTGTTTCTACTAAAAATGCAAAAAATTAGCCAGGGTTTGGTGGCATGCACCTGTAGTCCCAGCTACTCTGGAGGCTGAGGCAGGAGAATCACTTGAACCTGTGAGGCAGAGGTTGCAGTGAGCAGAGATCGTGCCATTGCACTCCAGCCTGGTCACACAGCGAGATGCTGTCTCAAAAAAAAGATCACTTTGTCCTCAGGCGGAACAGAGGGATCCACAGAACAACCTCTCGAGCTATTGTCTGGGCTTACGCTGCTTGTGCGAGATCCCTGGGATCCTGGCTGGAGCAGGTCAATGAGGACGGTGGCTTCCTCGTCCCTTCCTCCACTCTCCTGTAACCGTCACTCCTGCTGCCACCTCGCTGGTGCCCCCTAGCACAGGTTGATCGCTGTGGGTTGCCTGTGGTCCCGTGTCTTCAATCCTCCTGCCCCACCACAGAACCAGACATGACACAGGAAATTCAAAATTCCTTGGCCAGCTCTTCTCAATGCAGCAGCTGATCATCACCTTTGGCCTCTTCTGGGAAGCTCTGAGCTTCCCAGTGGCTGTGTGACGGCATTGATATCAAAACCACAGGAACCCCAGATGGCTCCACCCTTGTACAAGTGTTTGCTTCTTCACTTGTCCAGAGGTGAGAACCGAAGATGAGAAGGGAAGGATGGCGGCCGCAGCCTGGGGAAAGGATGCCCAGAGTTCCACTTCCTTAAGTGTCAAGGGGACAGTTGTGGCCACATTGGGGCTCTGTGCCCGTTTGAACCAGACCCACCCTTACTTAGTGCCGCTTTTAAAATAATTTTCCCTGGAAATACAACATAACTTAGCAAAATTGCACAAATAAGTATACAGTAGATGAATGTCCACAGCGTAAACACATCATACCTCGATGGCTTTGCTCATAGACCTGTTAACGAGCGGCCATAGGGCAGGCTGTGTAGCAGTAACAGGTTTATGGTGAGATGTTTTCCAGCCATGTCACGGAGGATTCTCTGCTGTGATTACTTGGATCAATTTACCTCCAACCCCTAGAATATTTCTATATTTCAACTCAACCAGGGGTGTCCTGAACATGCTTTCAATGAATTCTATGAGAGTTGATCAACTCTTTGCTACACTATTACCAATGTAGCAACAATTAAACTCAAATTAAAGAAAATATTTAAGTCGAGCCAGGTGGCTCACGCCTGTAATCCCAACACTGTGGGAGGCCAAGGAGGGTGGATCATGAGATCAGGAGTTTTAGACCAGCCTGGCCAACATGACAAAACTCCGTCTCTGCTAAAAACACACAAATTAGCTGGGCGTGGTGGCACGCACCTGGAATCCCAGCTACTCAGGAGGCTGAGGGAGGACAATTGCTTGAACCCAGGAGGCGGAGGTTGCAGCGAGCCGAGATCGCTCCACCGCACTCCAGCCTGAGTGACAGAGCAAGACTCCGTCTTAGAAAAAGAATTTAAAAAAAGAAGAAAAAAGAAAGTTTTTATTCAGTGGATCCTATTTACTAAAACACCAAGACAGTGGAGCCTGAAGATTTATACAACCTAAAGAAGGAAAAAATTATAAACAAGTGAGTATCATGTAATGAAACGGGAGGTAATAGAAGAATATGCCGGATGAATAGAGGAGGACACCAGATGTCCGGAGAACCTCAGAGAACCTCAGGTAGGAAGCAGGTAACTCTAGGTCAGAGGTACCTTGGTTTCATTAATGAACGAGAAGTGTAAGAATGGCCTTCCAGATCAAAAATGGCCTAAAGAGCTGCTCAGTCTGTCTCGATTTGATATCTGTTATCTTTGGGAAGGTTTTTAAAAGGAACATTTAAGATTTCTTTTTTTAATAACCAAAAGTAAAACATGTACAGGGTGGAAAAAGCGCAATGCAGAAAATAAAAACAAACACCACCCTGACCTCCACCCTGCCCCCACTCCAAGATAGAACCATTTTTGATTGCTGGGTTGGCTGATTTAATTCTTTGCTTTGGTGTGTTCCCTTCCAGTGTTTTTGCGTTACAATCCATTTAAATGGCAGATCACGCGTGATTTTTCACTGACTTACAAGGGTGTTTTTGATCATCCTGGAAGGGCAGTTTCCTAGAAATTGATTCTGTTTTTGTTGACGGGTAGCACCTTCCAATGCAGTGGCTGGCTTTCCTGTCTGTAGTAAACCTCGGTCACACAATGTCACCAGCAGCATACTCTAGAGGCGGGCCTATGTTGTGTGCTGCAGAGTTTCCATCGCTGCTATATTGGCAGTTGGTTCTGCCATAAAATATCTGTTCAGTTAGAATTCATCTGAGAATGAGTCACGCTAGGAGATAACACCAGTGTAACCCAAAGCAATTAAATACTAGAAACTGCCAATCCATGGAACGCTTGCCTTTCCGTAAAGCAGAGTACATGCCCCGGGCTCGAAGGGCATCAGGACCAAGAGTGGAGCCCGCCTGGCTCCTTCTCCTGCCTGTTTTCGGCTCCAAGGGCAACCAAGACAACAGGTTCTTTGTTCCTCTTTCTTATTTTTACAGGAACAAATGAAAGCCTCTGCCAGCATTGACTCCGTATCTGGCCTTTTCATCTCTAGCTGGAGAGTCAACCAGAGGAAGTTCCTAGGCAAAACAGCCACCACTGTTTCTTCCCTCCTGAAAATGACAGCTCTCCCAGAGGCAGACATGCGCTTTTGTTCCCATTTCTGTGCCCTCTTCTGCGGGGCCTCAGCTAATAGAACATAAAAATTACCAAAGGCCTTAGAAGCTTTTGAGAACAGCCCTCCTGCAACATGCTCTTACACATCTTTTTTGAGGAAGTTGGGCCTCCACCCTCAAAATGCAGCAGCCCTTTGCCACTGAGGAATAACATCTGTAACCCCAAATAATACTGGTGATTCCTTTTCCTTTTCGAGTTTAATGGGACACAAAAGGCCTTAAGAAATAAATATGAACTTGCTTGCTCCAGGGGAACTGCACAAGTCGGAAAACCGGACCTAGGACCAGTTCTATCAATTTCTAGCATTTTGATCTCAAATAAGTAGATAAACTGGATGACCTCTGATATCCCTTAAAACTTGGCTAAATACGCAGGGGTCCTTTCAAGACAATCCATTTCCCCAGGCCTCTGTGCCCACCATTTTCTCCACACTGGATGGTAGGTGAAGGTTTCTTCTGCTTAACTATTTCCATGCTGTGAACTGGGTTAGCCAGGCCAGGCTCCTGATGTGTCCAGAATGGATTGAGACTTCCCTTCTTTCCCAGACTAATAGAATATTACAGAGACATGTTTCATTCTATTTCAAAATTCTATTTTTTTTTTTTTTTTTACCTTTAACTAGACTCAAGTTCTGAACTTCAAAATTCTAAAGAAATATTTTCATGTCTGAAGGTGTTAAGAAATCATTGGACATCAACTTTTAGGTATTTTTGAAGTTGAAGCTTTTCTGGGAATTTTTTGTTTGCTGTGTGTGTGTGTGTATGACAAAAATTGGAATTGGTCGTTGTGCCAGAAATTTTTAGTTGATACATATCCTCCTTTTGGGCGACTATTTTCTGTCTCTCTACTTAACGGGCCTCTGGTACTAATATTTTCCCAGAAGCCATTCCTCCCAGACTCACCACCTCTCTTCTCCCAGCACCACTAAGCCCTGGCCTCATCTCCCACCTAGCCAGGCATCTTGGCCATGGTTTGGCATTTGGAGTGTATATTTGTGTTCCTTTTGATACATGGTCAGAATCTACTGCTCCAAGAGCAGAACCATGGTTGGCACAAGACTTCAACTTCTGTCTAGTCCTTGATTCATAAGACGACCCCTGCACTGGCCTCTTGTAGCTTGAAGCCTGGGCCCTCCAGCAGTGGCACATTCCAGGGTGTGCCTTTCTTGCCATCGCAGCTGGTTAAGGCAACAGGCTGTAAAAAGGTGTTAGTCTGGCGCGCAGCAAAAGGGAGGCTCCTGGAGAAGCATGATACACATGGAAATTTTAGCACAAAAATATCAAGTGAAGTGGCTTTTTTTTTTTCTTTTTTTCATCTGAAACAACGAAAGTCCAGGCGGAGCCTAGACACCAATGGTAGATGGAGAACTCTCCTGCTTCCAGGATCTACTGGGAGCCAGCCTCTAGTAGCTTTGGGGTTTTGCTTTCTCTCAGGTTACATGAAATGCTGCCCGGACAAGCTCCAGAGTTGTGTTTATACAACAGTATTTGTTAGCCCTAGAATGGAAGCAGCTTGCCTTGCTTTCTTTCTGTGACTATCCAAAAATCAGAGACAGTAAGAATTCATTCTGGAAACTCCCACTGAACAGAACCATTACTCATACTTTCAAAGACATTCCAGGCACTTAGATCAGAAGTTCTTTCCAGGTTTGTTTTGCTAACACTTCCTTTTTTCAACAAGAATCTGTATTTAGACACAGGAAAACTGAGGCTCAGTGGTGCATGGTAATGGGTGCAGGCCTCGCAGTGATGAAGGGGCAATGCTGAGGCTCTGATTCAAGTCTGACTTCGAGTCCTCGTTCCACCTAACCATTGAAGATTAGGAGGCTGAGGGAGACTAGAATTAGGGTTGATTCCTTTGAAACTGACATGCCTTACCAAAAATATCATTGTGATTTCAGTGCACTCACATGGCAGGAGGTGGGTGGCTTTGATTCCAGATAAATCGATGACTGAATGCAAAAGCCCAGGCTGTGTGCACGGGGCTTCCACTTGGGGTTTCTTCAGACTCATGCAATGCACCTGCCTTCATCCGAGAGCTCTTTCCTGCCAGTACTGTCTGTCCTCTGCCTTCTCCTGCACTCAGCAGACCACTTTCGTTGGAATCCTACATGCCATTCCCACTGCTGGAGTAAAAGCCTTTGCGTATTTGGAGACCTCAGTGGGAGCACTGGTCTGGTCCTGGTGGGCATGAAACTATTGTAATTCCAAACTAAAACTCATCACTGACTTTTCTTCTTATCTTTCTTGTCATCTTTTTTTCCACTATGTAGACTGCAGGAACATCACTGACTTTTATAAACAAACCCAAAGTCTACTCCTTGCCAGTTGACTTGAGCTTAAAAGGAGCGTCCACGGGAGAAATTCATGAGCAATAAGGAAGGATTTGTTTTTCTGAAAGGATTGGAGCTGCCTCCTTTTCTTGCCCCAGAGATGGCCAAAGGCCAGGGGGCTCTCAGTAGCTGTGGTGATTTTTGCTGCCCATTTCCTGATAAGCACAGAAACAAGAACGCTTTGTCTCCTGAGGCTGGAGCTGAGCAGCGATACTATTTGTTTGGGGGCCCCAGAAAGAAACTACTGGAGAGGCCCAGTGCCCTAAGAATATTTCTCCCTGCCCACTGAGCTCCTCCTCTTCCGTAAACCTTGCCGTCTGCAGATCACTTCCTCCTCAGGCCCCTGGTCACGGGGAAAGCAGAACTTTTATTAATGCCTGCCCAGGGCTAGGCCTGAATAGGGCCCGGGGATGAAGCCAAGTTAGTAAGGGAGAGAAGTCTGACTCAGAGTGGAATGGGGTAGGTGCCCTGGAGGTGTGGGGACAATTAAGGAAGGAATGTGATGGGCCACAGATTACTTGCAGCTGAAGAAGATAAAGGATGAGGATTTGAACTCAGTTTGACAGGTAGGTAGGTAGGAGCCAGATATGGCAAGAGATATTCCAAGTAGCTTGAACTCAGTAAGGAAGAAGCTGAGCAATGGCACGTAGATGCTTCTACAAGATGATCTTCCCAGACTGAGTGGGGTGGCAGTGGGGGAGGTGTTCACACCTGGAATCCTTGCACTTTGAGAGGCCGAGGTGGGAGTATCGCTTGAGGCCAGAAGTTCGAGATCAGCCTGGCTAACATGGCAAAACCCCATCTCTACTAAAAATACAAATAGGGCATGGTGGCACATACCTGTAATCCCAGCTACTTGGGAGGCAGAGGTTGCAGTAACGTGAGATTGTGTTACCACTGCATTCCAGCCCTGAGCAACAGAGGGAGATTCTATCTCAAAAAAAAAAAAATGGAAAAAGCAAATTCAGCCAGATGTGGTGGCTTACACCTGTAATCCCAGCACTTTGGGAGGCCGAGGTGGGTGTATCACCTGAGGTCAAGAGTTTGAGGCTAGCCTGGTCAACATGGCAAAACCTGGTCTCTACTAAAAATACAATAATTAGCCAGGCATGGTGGTGTGCGCCTGAAGTCCCAACTACTCAGGGGGCTGAGGCGGGAGAATTGCTTGAACACGGGAGGCAGAGGTTGCAGTGAGCCGAGATCGCACCACTGAACTCCAGCCTGGGTGACAGACTGTCTCAAAAAAAAAAAAAAAGCAAATTCAGTATCAGTATCTCCACCATAATTGGGAAACACACTGAATACATGTAACTATTAAAATAAGCAATGACCATTAAAATTAAAACCATGCCTTTATGGATTACCCTGATATATCTATCCCTTTTTGGAAAATGTTGTCAGTTTTTAACATTGAGATGTTACAAAATATCAAAATTGGGCCAGGCGTGGTGGTTTGAGCCTCTAGCCCCAACTACTCAGGAAACTGAGGCTGAGGCAGGGGGATCTTTGAGGCCAGGGGTTTGAGAACAGCCTAGGAAGCACAGCAAGATCCCCATCTCTAAAAAAGTATTTTCTAAAAATTTAAAATTTAAACATCAAAAATTAATCACCACTTTTTCACCAATAGAGCTTTATTTTGTTTTTTTGTTTTTGTTTTTGTTTTTTTTTAAAGACAGGGTTTCATCATGTTGGTCAGGCTGGTCTTGAACTCCTGAACTCAGGTGATCTGACCGCCTTGGCTTCAAAAGTGCTCGGATTACAGGCATGAGCCATCACTCCAGGCCCTTTATTTTGTTTTATGTTTGGGAGATAAACAATGTCATAAATCTTAAACCATAATTTAGTCAGAGGCAAAAGCTATTAATATGGAATCTGGGCTCTGCATTTGTTGTTTTTGTTTTATTGGTAAGAACTTATCACCCTGTTGATGATAATTAGCGCATTGTCTTTATTCTGTAACCACTTACTAAGTATGTACCAGGTAAACAAGGAGAAACTTTGTTTTCATGAAAGTCTATAAGACCCCCAGGGAACCTTCAGGGAACCAGCCCTCAGGCTTCAAGGAAAGCCAGGCATTTTTCTTAAAGACTGTTTTCAGGAAGTGCCTGGCCGGAAAGGTGAGCCCTTGCAAGGAGAGACGTGGGAGGAGCCTGATGCTCAGCCCTTCCAATCCCTCTGGGGCAGTCCCTGTAGATTCCACCAGGATTGGCCTGGGAAAGCTGGCAAAGCAAGCAGGTGTCACCCTTCCCAGAGGAGATTTCTCCATATCTTGTGAAGCCTGACGTGGGAGAGAAGGTCGTGTCTAGGGCCAGGGTTTGGGGAACTGAGATAAAAGCCAAAAGCCAAGCTGCTTTTGAGAAGCTGTGACAATTCTTCCTCCAACGAATCCTGCTGACCCAGTCATCCCAGTGTCTCCGGATGACTCATGTAAGTAGAAGCAAAACAGAGTGCCTTGATAAAACCTAAGGGTAGACCACAAATGGTTTCAGTTCAAGGCAGACGTGATAGTGACTGTGCTGAGACACAGCCACTCGCATACACACATGGAAGGGAGCCGGAGAAACATGGTACGTCCCTTAGGAAAGCATCACTTGACTTAGGGGCCACAACCAACTTATTTATTTCCATAGAGGACTTGCCATTCATTCTATGAGGGTTTTTCAGATATTGTTAATTAATGAAACCAATCCCTTTTTAGCTGAATTATGATCTAACATCTGCTGTTGACTGAAAAATTCTTTTTTTTTTTCAAGACACAGTCTCCCTCTGTCCCCCAGACTGGAGCGCAGTGGCATGATCTCAGCTCACTGCAACCTCCACCTCCAGGGTTCAAGTCTTTCTCCTGCTTCAGCCTCCCGAGTAGCTAGGACTACAGAAGCGCACCACCATGTCCAGCTAATTTTTGTACTTTTAGTAGAGATGGGGCTTTGACATGTTGGCCAGGCTGGTGGAAAATTCATAGTACATTTTAAGTATTTATTTGAAATCTCTTTTGTTCTTAAAAAAAATCAGGCACATCTTATTACAGATGACATTAAATTGTCCATTTAAAAAATTCAGTTTCTCGGGAGTACTACCCAAGGCAACTTGGAAGTATGTCCCAGATAAAAGTGAATGTCTTGAATTATTTTAATTTTAATTTTATTTATTTATTGAGACAGGGTCTCACTCTGTTGCCCAGACTGGATTGTAGTGGAGTGATCACAGCTCTCTTCAGCCTCGACCTCCTAGGCTCAAGCGGTCCATCTCCCTATGTCTCCCAAAATGCTGGGATTATAGGTATGGGCCACTGCACCAGGCTGTTTTTTATTTTATTTTGTTTATTTTATTTTATATTTTTGAGATAGAGTCTCGCTCTGTTGCCCAGCCTGGAGTGCAGTGGTGCAATTTCCACTCACTGCAACCTCCACCTCCTGGGTTCAAGCAATTCTCCTGCCTCAGCCTCCCAAGTACCTGGGATTACAGGCACACACCACCAAGCCCAGCTAATTTTTGTATTTTTTTAGTAGAGATGGGGTTTCACCATGTTGGTCAGGCTGATCTTGAACTCCTGACCTCAGGTGATCTGCCTGCCTTGGCCTCCAAAATGCTGGGATTACAGGTATGAGACACCTCGCCTAGCCCATAATTTTATTTTATTTTTTAAATCTAAGCCAGATGTGGTGGCTCATTCCTGTAATCCCAGCACTTTGGGAGGCCAAGGCGGGTGGATCGCCTGAGGTCAGGAATTCAAGACCAGCCTGGCCAACATGTCAAAACCTCCCCTCTACTAAAAAATACAAAAATTAGCCGGGTGTGGTGGGGTGCACCTGTAATCCCAGCTACTTGGGGGGCTGAGGCAGGAGAATTGCTTGAACCCAAGGGGGGGAGGTTGCAGTGAGTGAAGATTATACCGTTGCACTCCAGCCTGGGTGACAGAGCCAGATTCCATCTCAAAAAAAAAAAAAAAAAAAAAAATCGAATCGCTCAGCTTAGTGAAGGTGTGGTTTTACACACATAGAGGAGGTTTCGGGAGCTTTTTGTTTTACTTTTTTATCCTCATGTCCTACCACTGAGGGCAGAGCCACACAGCACACACAACACACATGCTGACACCCCTAGCCCAATGGACGGCCACCACCCTCGGTTGACAGTAAGAATCTGGCATTTTGCCTTGACCTTTCTTTTCTCTATTTAACAGCCAAACTAGGACTCTTATACCTAGACAGTTGTTGACTGTTCATCCTCTGCCAGTACTTTTTCCCACAGAAACGATCTCACATCACATTTCCGTGTATTTTTGCCTTATTAATTGTCTCTCATTTGCAAGATCAAAGCATACACTTCAGATGAATGGTTGGGGATGGAGGTGGGGGGCGGGTGATGTACGGACAGGGACAAGGGAGGCTTCATAACACGCTTTGTCTAGACCCCGGTTGCTAGGGCCGGTCATTAGGGGCTGCGTTGGTGGACGGTAGGTACTATCTTCTGGAATTCTGAATTAGGACAAGAAAAGGCATCCATCATTTGGAAGCTGTGCTCTGTGTTGATGGTTTCTCTGAGGTGAATCGGATTCTGGCAATGTTAGTAAAACTCAGCCTTGTCTGCCTGCTTGTCCTGCTCAGAAGGAGCTTTCCGCAACCATTGATTCTTTCACCTGCTCAGGCGGCTTACACTGCGCCATGGGAAGGGAAGAAATTCAGCCCAGTGGGAAGGCCTCTCTCATCCCATACTCCAAAGAGTATGTTCATCAGGAGAGCGGAACAGGTGCTGGAGAACCCTGCCCTTGCAAAGCGGGCGGAATACCCAGCCATCTGCTTCACAGCCCTGAGGCCCAGCTTTGGTTGGAACTGGGATAGGTGGAGGCTGTGACTTCTGGGTGAGCGTTCTCTGCCCCTAGAGGCACCTTCTACTTTGCAGCGCAGTCTCTGGTTTGCCCAGTGTACTCACACGTGAGTCTCACTGTATCTGTCCCTAAGCTTTATCTCCCCATGATAGCAGCTCTGGACATCAGTGGTCATGGCTGAACAAATAAATGAGTTTTAGAGTCATAAAAACTCAGGGCGATGGTAGATATTATTACTTCTCCTCCAACCTCTTATTTTGAGAAATTTCAAACATTATGGAAAAGTTACAAAGATAGCACTGTTCCCCTAATTCACTGTGTTGAAATTTTGCTACATCTGCTTTATCTCCCTATTTTTTGTTCTTTTTAGGGTGAGCTGACGGTTTGATACTTTCAAACGTTTTTGCTCTTTACCCTTAAATTTTTCAGTATGCACGTCCTAAGAATCAGAGCCTTTTTCCTATATAAGCATAAAAAAATTATCAAGCTTAGGAAATTCTCCTTTTTATTTTATATTTTATTTTTGAGACCAGGTCTTGCTCTGTCACCCAGGCTGGAGTGCAATGGTGCGATCTTGGCTCACTGTAGCCTCCACCTCTCCGGTTCAAGCAGTTCTCCTGTCTTAGCCTCCCAAGTAGCTGTAGCTGGGACTATAGGCACACACCACTGTGCCCAGCTAATTTTTTTTTTTTTTGAGACAGGGTCTCACTCTGTTACCCAGGCTGGAGTGCAGTGGCGCCATCTCAGCTCGCTACAGCCTCCACCTCCCAAACTCAAGCCTCCCATCTCAGCCTCTCTAATAGCTAGGACCAGAGGTGCACCCCACTGTGTGCAATTCTTTCCTGTATATTTTGTAGAAACCGGTTTTTGCTCTGTTGCTGCAGCTGGTCTCAAACCCCCTAAGCTCAAGCGATCCGTTCACCTTGGCCTCCCAAATTGCTGGGATTACAGGTGAAATTGTCCTTTATAGATCTTTTTATACCGATGCCATATAAGTTCAAGGTCATGCACTCCATGTAGTTATCACATCTCTTTATTCACCTTGAACCTGTATTAATCCTAGAGCCTATTGAAACTCATGCCATTGACATTTTTGAAGTTTTGGCCATTGGTTTTGCAGAAAGTCACTGAATTTTGATTTTTCTGATTGTCTTCTCCTGTATACATTCAGATTAATTGTGTCTGGGGGCAGGAAAGATACCTGGGTGACAGGTAGCTTTCTTGAAGCCTCACGTCGGGGGCACATGATGTCATATTTGGAGGGGTTAACACAGATCACTTGGTTAAGATGGCATCGGCCGGGTGCGGTGGCTCATGCCTGTAATCCCAGCACTTTGGGAGGCCGAGGCGGGCAGATCACCTGAGGTCGGGAGTTCGAGACCAGCCTGACCAACATGGAGAAACCCTGTCACTACTAAAAATGCAAAATTAGGCAGGCGTGATATGCAACTGTAATCCCAGCTACTCAGGAGGCTG
>NW_016107790.1:70053-71724 GCF_001604975.1 Cebus imitator | reverse complement strand
AAAAAAAAAAAAAAACCCACAATAGGTGGCATCTACCAGTTTCCTCCATTGCCAGGGTACCTTTTCATTTTCATAAGTCATTAAGGGATCTGTGAGGTGATATTTTAAGGCTATGACCATCCTGTTCCTAAGTCTTTCGCCTTCTGATTTTAGCATCCACTCACAATTCTTGGTTGCATTGATTACTACCTGGTGGTGAAGGTATTGTTATTTACTATTTTCAGATAAAAAGACGAGGCTCAGAAAGTGACCTGAGCAAGGTGTCACATGCCTGGCCGGGCTAGGAGAGAGACCTCATGCTTCCTGCCCTGAGCTTGGCACTGTGGCCATTCCATGATGACCAGGTTTTTATCGGAATCTCCTAGATTATATCGCAGTGGTTTACCTTTTATGAACCTCTATTCACTGCCTTCCCTCCTGTTTGCATGTAGACACCTTTCTTAGAAAGGATTCGTTTCTGTTAATCTCATCAAGTTCTATCGTAGGTTGAGCTCCCTGGAAGGAGAGCCTGACTCAGGGCTTCTTGTGCAAGTGATTCAGGAGCAGCCTGCCAAGGAGTGAGGGATCCAGGATGGGACAGGGAGGAAGCAAGGCAAAGATGTGGGCTCAGCCTCATCCCACAGGGAGCTCAGCAGCATGAATATCTCCCCAGAGTTGTCACACCTTCAGGCTGGAAGGCCACTCTTCTCCATCTCACGTATGTAGAAAGTATATATCAGTATGTCATTGGCAGTGGGTCTGCTCTCAGGGAGAGGATGTAGCTTCCTGGGCATTTCCAGGAGAAGAGGGGCAGCTGTGAGCTTTCCACAGCCAACACTCACAGCAGCTGGGGCATGGGTGCCTGCCCTAGAGGACAGGCTCTAAGTGGGGCACCAGTAGCGTCCCCTACATGCTCAATGTTCTCGCATTAGTTCTTTCCTGAAGGTTTTCCCTGCTAAAAGCCAGTTTGTCCTGTAATAATATGATAGAAACCCCAGGTGGCTGGCTGAATCAAGGAGTTAGCCTAGTCATTTGCAAAGGCAAGGGTAGTTTATGGTTGCTCCTTTATGAGGTCCTATGAATCTTATTCACCACCTTCCTGTCTGGGCCCTGGTGTTTAGGCTGAGGTCACTTGTCAGAACAAAGGCTTTTCAGTTCCTTGAAACCACTGAGGAATCACAGGATGTGCCCTTCTAAGGCAGGAAGATATGTCAACATGTTTACTTTCAGCACACATGAGCGTCACGATTGTCATGTTCCACACCATCCAATTTGGTCTTGGCAAAATACGGCCAACCCGAGATGGCAGTGATAAAATATTTATTTATGTGCCAAGAATTCTTTCAGTGGCATGCTGCCCATCCCACGCCCCCAGCCCCTAACAAAACAAAAGCAAACCCCTAATTGGATCTGAGTTAATATGCACGTTTTACACTTGGATCTCAGGCCAGTGCTCCTCACAGTGCTCTCTTCAGCTTGGCAGTATCAGTGTCACTGAGAGCTTGTTAGAGATGTGGTGTCTCTGGCTCACTCCACACCTGCAGAAGCTCAGAGTCTGAAACCAGGAATCTGTGGCTTAACAAACCCCAAGTGACTTTCACACAGGCTCTCAAGTTTGACAAGCACTGATCTAAAGCAGTGGTTGTAAACTTAGCTGCACATTGGGATCCCCTGGGGAGTTTTTTTTTTTTT
>NW_016107790.1:60602-69717 GCF_001604975.1 Cebus imitator | reverse complement strand
TTTTTGGCTTTGAGACAGGGTCTTGCTCTGTGGCCCAGGCTGGAGTGCAGTGGCACGATCTCCACTCACTGCAACCTTCGCCTCCCAAGTTCAAGTGAGTCTCCCACCCCAGCCTCTCAAGTAGCTGGGACTACAGGTGCCTGCCACCACACCTGGCTACTTTCTGTATTTTGGTAGAGACAGGGTTTCACCATGTTGGCCAGGCTGGTCTCGAACTCCTGGTCTCAGGTAATCTGCCTGCCTTGGCCTCCCAAAGTGCTGGGATTACAGGCATTAACCATGGCGCCTGGCTTTTTTAGGTGATTTTTATCAGCAGCCAGGGCTGAGAATCACTTGTCTAAAGCTGGCTCTTTTACCTTCTATCAAAGGAATTTTAACACCAGCTTCACTTTGAAAAGTATGTTTTGTTAACTGCAGATATTCACTTCACAATACCTGCAGGGCCTTCTGGCATTTGCAGAAGGAGAAACTATTCTTTTGGCACAGTCTCCTACCTGGAAACTTGTAGCAGAAGTTGAGGACAGCTTTCACATATTTGAGAAGAAATACAAAGATGAACATTGAACGAATGAGTGACAGTCCTTAGACGTGCAGAAAGTCACGAAGGTGAGGGGAGAAGTTAGAATGTGGTCTCTGCCCAGTCCACGTGCTAACACTGGGTATTATTATTGAGTCTTCAATACCCAAAAATGATCAGCATAGGTTGGCTTCTTCTAAATTCAGTCCCACTTCTTAGGAGTAGAGTTGTCCATGTGGAAATATCATACTTCCTTTCTTTAATTTCCTTTCCGTAACTCTCATCTTACATTCAGTTGCATTATCCATCCTTCTCAGTGCTAGAGACATTCTCTAGGTCATATAGTTGAGTTCCTTTGAGTTTAGAGGTTTGAAGACCATATGGACCTCAAGCTAAACCTGCTTGTTTGGACACAAATGGTCAGGTCTGGTGTCCCTTGGCTGCCCCAGGACAAGGCTTGATGACCTGCTCCTTGAGAGCCAGGGAAAGTGTCAGTTCTGAGTTTGGTAAAGGGTGAGAGACCCCAGAGCAACGCTGCCTTGGATGGGAATGTCAGCCCTTCCCTCTGACCAGTGGCTTGACCTTGAGTAAGATCCTGACCTGAGCCGAGCCTCTCCTGGTCCTCTGTAAAACTGGCGTCATGGTGCCTGTGGTTCAGGGCTGTCGAGGGGAGCAAATGAGAGAATGTGGGCAAAGGGCTTGGCACACAACAGCCACTACATGCATACAAACTGACTTGAGTCCCTGACCTGACTTGGTACCCACAATGTTGGATACATAGCAGAGTAGGTGTGATTTCTAGCTCTGCTGCTTCAAGGCTATTGTAACCCAGGACAGCTCAGTCACTTCTTAGGCCTCAGTCTGCTCATTGGTAAACGGAGGATTAAACACTCCCTGACAGAACCAGTATTGGAACCAAAAGGATGTCAATATGATCTGGTCTGTAAGATATAATTCACATACCACAAAATTCACCCTTTTAACGTGTATCGATACTTTCATGGGTTTTTAGTACATTCGCAAATTGTGCAATTATCATCACTATAAAACCGGAAGTTTTCGATCGCCCCAGAAAGAAACCTGGTACTGTTTGCCATCACTCCCCATCCTCATTTATCTCCCCCATTCTCCGGCACCCACCAATCTACTTTGTGTCTCTATGGATTTGCCTCTTCTGGGGATTTCATGTAAATAGAGTTATTCAGCATGTGACCTTATGTGTCTGGCTCCTGACACTGAACATAATGCTTTTGAAGTTTATGCATGTTGTGGCCTGCATCAGTGCTTCATTCCTGTCTATGCCTGAATAATATTCCATTGGAAGGATAGATTACTTTGTTTTTCTTCTGTTTTTGAGACAGGGTCTCACGCCTGTCGCCCAGGCCGGAGTACAGTGGTGGGATCATGATTCCCTGCAGCCTTAACCTCCCCAGGCTCAAGTGATCCTCTCACCTCAGCCTCCCGAGTAGCTGGGACTACAGGCGCACATGACCACTCCCGGCTGACTTTTTTATTTTTAGTAGAAACAGGATTTCACCGTGTTGTGCAGCCTGGCCTCAAACTCCTGGGCTCAAGCGATCTGCTTGCCTCAGCCTCCCAAAGGGCTGTGATTACAGGCATGAGCCACCATCTCCGCCACATTTTCTTTATCCACTCATCAACTGACAGACATTTGGGTGTTTCCACTTCTTAGCTGTTATGAATAATGTCGACATGATTTTACAAATAGCGCAGCATCACTCCACTGTGAAGTTTTATTATAAATAATGTCAGTAATAAAAAGGCTTAGATTCGTGAGAAGAAATACAATCCAATCATTCAGGTACAAAATAAATGTGTGTGAGTGCATTTGCCTTTAGGCTGGGCATGCTTGTGCTTGTGAGAAATGCTACTGAGCATTAGGAACTCATGGTTACCATCCATGCTATTTCGCATTTAAGGTTCTGTCCTCAAAGTTAGAAATGCTTTATGCTGGCCAGGTGCTGTGGCTCACGCCTGTAATCCCAGCACTTTGGGAGGCCAAAGTGGGCAGATCACCTGAGGTCAGGAGTTTAAGAACAACCTGGCCAACATGGTCAAAGTCCGTCTCTATTAAAAATACAAAGCTATCTGGGCATTGTGGTAGGCACCTGTAATCCCAGCTACTCAGGAGGCAGGAGAAGCCCTTGAACCCAGGAGATGGAGGTTGCAGTGAGCCGAGATCGCGCCACTGCACTCCAGCCTGGGCAACAAAGCAAGACTCCATCTCAAAAAAAAAAGAAAAACGTTTTATGTCGGAAGACAAAGCCTGAATAAATGGCATTTAGGATGCTTAGAACCTTTTGAAAATGGGGTTAGGAATAGAAAGTCAGGTCTGTCCAGGGAAAAGTGTTCTTTTTATTATTAGAGATATAGGGTAAAATAAAACATTGTGTCTGCCCTCAGAAAGCTTTCAATCTGGAAAAGAAGATCATTAAGGAGGCGATCACAAGATGGGATATGTGGGCGGCAACTCTGGCCTATGAGCCTGTGGGAACGGTCTCCTTGTTACGGAAATGGTACCGCCGCCAGCTGACCCTGCCGCTTCTCTTTCTCCTAGCATGGTAAGACACAAGGATGATGGCTATTCTGAGGAAGAGGACGTGAAGGCCTGTACCCGGGACTCAGGCTATGACAGCCTCTCCAACAGGCTCAGCATCTTGGACCGGCTCCTCCACACTCACCCCATATGGCTGCAGCTGAGTCTGAGTGAGGAGGAGGCAGCAGAGGTCCTGCAGGCCCAGCCTCCTGGGGTAAGACTCAGAGCCATGGGAAGCAGGTCGAGGCAGGCAGGACTGCCATCGGCCGAAAGAAAACACTTGAAGTTAATTCCAGAAAGTTCTTCCCAGCTTGTAGGGAGCACGTTTCCTGATGTGTAACTGGTTTGCAATGCAGAGCAATTCTGGAAACAGAGCCCAGGAACAGAGCCCTTCATGATGTGTCTTTCTGTCTATCTGCTCAATTACCATAGGAGGCACAAGGACCCAGCAGAGTAACTGGGCATCTGAGTAGGGGCCACTGGCCAGAAGCTTGGGTCTGACCTCTTGAGCCTGAACTCTGAGGAGGAGCCTGGGTCTGGGCTCCTTGGTGGCCTCTGCTGCCTTCTTCTCCTTCTGAGCCTGGGAGCAAGGCCAGGGTCCAGCCATCCAACCTGGGACCCAGCCTTCAAAAGTTCTGTGTCCGCAGACTTGCCTGCTCTGTAGTCCTCTTTTCTCTGGGCCTTCCACATGGACCAAAGTCTAATTTGGTTTTCTCAGCTACTGTCCATCCAAGACCACTGTCCGTCCCATCCACACCACTCCACAACTTGCGGAAGGTCCTCAGAAAAGCGTGGTGGCTCACGCCTGTAATCCCAGCACTTTAGGAGGCCAAAGCGGGTGGATTACTTGAGGCCAGGAGTTCAAGACCAGCCTGAGCAACACAGTGAAACCCCGTCTCTACTAAAATTACAGAAATTAGCCCAGTATGGTGGCACACGCCTGTAATCCCAGCTACTCGGGAGGCTGAGGCAGGAGAATCACTTGAACACAGGAAGTGGAGGTTGCAGTGAGCAGAGATTGTGACACTGCACTCCAGCCTGGGCGACAAAGAGAGCATATGTGTACAGTGTCTGCTTCCAAAGGATAAATACAGTAAGTCACAGATAAAATAAGACTTAACACACAACACAAGATAGAGACTAACAAGAGGATGGAGAAGCAAGGAGAAAATCCTCTTTGTAGCTGGCTGAGTAATGTCATAAGAATTGCGCACCAAATACATTTTTGAGTTTCCTAGCAGTCAGAGTTAAAAAACATGTGAATCTTTTTTTTTTATTCCTAATCAGGCAGAAACAGGCAGAACTAAGACCTCTGCTAGAACATGTTCAGGGGGACGTGGCACGGTGCTTTCCCATCTTTGCAGAGAATCCCTTGGCCAAAACACAGAGCTGCTGCCTCTAGTTTTGCTCCATAGGACCAGGATTTCCCCACCTTCTGTGAAGACTCACTTTCAGCCAGTTGAATTGTCTGCTCTTGCATTTCTGCAAAAAATTCTGAAGACAGAAGTTGCTGCAGAGCTAGGCAATGGCCTGCCCAGCTCCCCGTCCCAGGGTAGGGCACGTCCACTCCTGCTGAGACCTGCCTGAGAAACAAGCCAGGCATGTCCTCTCCATCCGCCTGCCTGATCCCCGCACAGGACCTGCCTGATGAGATTGGGCAGGTTGAGGGCAGGGCCAGGACAGGAGTAACGTGGACCAGGACAGGCAAGCATGAGGAAGGGAGAGGCCAGGCGTGGTTGATCAGGCCTGTAATCCCAGCACTGTGGGAGGTCGCGGTGAGCAGATCACTTGAGGTCAGGAGTTTGAGAGCGAGCTGGCCAACATGGCAAAACCCCATCTCCACTAAAAATACAAAAATTAGCCAGGCGTGGTGGCATGCACCTGTAACCCCACCTACTCTGGAGGCTGAGGCAGGAGAATCACTTGAACCCAGGAGGTGGAGGTTGCAGTGAGCTGAGACCGCACCATTGCACTTCAGCCTGGGCGACAGAGCCAGACTCTGTCTCAAAAATAAAATAAAATAAAATAAAATAAAATAATGAAGAGAGAGAAAAGAAAGTGGCTGAAAGTGTGTGAAGGATGAGGACTGGAGAGACTGGCACGGTGGCGTGAGTGAAGTGGGCTTTTGGGGTGCGTCTCCGTAATGATTCTACAGTCTAAGATAGGGGTCCACCAACTCTTTCTGTAAAGGGGCAAAGTGTAAATATTTTTGCCTTTGCAGGCCACACAGTCTCTGTCACAACTACTCCACTATGCCATAGTCATGCAAAAGCAGCCGTAGACAATGTGTAAAGGACAGAGCATGGCTGCGTTTCAGTCCAACTCAGGAACAGATGGCGGGATGGATTTGGTCTGCAGGCCAGACTTTGCCAACCCCTGATGTAATGTAAGGCTGCAGTCCTCCAAAAAATAAGGCCTAGTGGTTGTACTGCTCAACCCCAAGTCCCAGGGAGCTCTCCACCTGCAGCAGGGAGGGATACTTCCTCTCCTAACCACCAACAGCTGCCTCTCCGCAGTGCTTTGGCCTCTTACCCATCGGGACGCTATTTAGGAAGCATGTGCTTCAGCTTTAGGGTGTCCCAGAGACACCGACTCCCAGAACCTGCTGCTGGATGAATCCTATGGACGCATCCCCGTGGTGCCAGGAGAAAAGAGATCTCAAAGGTCTCCCGTTTCATTCTTCACCAGACACCCAATTCCCATACCCATCTTCCCATCCCCCAAATAAGGTATCTTAGGAGCTATTAACTGGACATAAAGAGAGGAGCAAAGATTAGGTAGGAACAAAATGAGAGGGTGTAGAAATGTAGGGAGAGGTAGAGAGTAAGGTGCTTAAGTGCAGAGGAAAGAGAAGCAGCTAAAGAAACATGACAGACAGAACAAGATCCTTGGAGAAGGGTCATGCACCACAGAAGAGAACCAGGACTCAGCTGGGCTGCCACATGCCACACTCCAGAGAAAGTCCCTTCATTTGTAGGCTAGGTGAATGGTGCCTCCTGGAGTTGTGCAGTGCACGGCCTGCATAACAGTACACAGCATACTTACCTCTGCACTGATGAGGGCCAGAATGGTGTCCTCAGATCAGCACTAGGAATTGGACTGTTTTAAGCACTTGTCTAAAGACACCATTAGCATCTTGAGGGAACTGGTGGAATGTGAACTGAGTCAGGAATAAATGAACAGCCTCCATGTTCACTGGGGTGAACTTCAGAGTGCATCCACCCCCAAACAAATGGAACAGCCATCTTCAGCTCCACTAGATTGTTGCCTGGTCTTGCTGTATCACCTCATTTTCCAAGAGGAGCTAGAAATTCAGATTGCAATTTGAAAACAAAAAAACAAAGCAATGTCTGCTTTTTCACTGTTGGCAAACAAACTTAAATTTCTATTGTAAATATCCTCATAAACCGAATTAACCAATGAACTCCCAATTCACCACCTATGGTTTAGCCATGTTACCTGTGTTTAGAATTTAGGTCTTATCAACAAGATATGTAAGACAGGGTCTGGAGACTGTAACTCATATTAGACTCATCATACAAGACAGAAGCTGCAAAGTGTAACTCCAGCAGTAAAACAGTCACCAAACTGAAAATGCTTATGCAGACCAGGGGAGTTCTTAGCCCCATGGAGAAGCTTCTGTCAGAGGGAAAGCAGGATTCTTTTCAAGCCAGTAATCAACAAAGGTGTCTGCAGCCTGGGCTCTGAGCACCCCTTTCTATGACGGGAGAGATTCCTGCACGGAGCCAGGCAGTTTAGGGTTGCTATTCATCAGGTGTGAGGAAAATCAGATGCTTGGGTTCCACCATTCTGGATGTTTCCTAAAGCTTGTATTTCTTTTCTCTCCACTAGATCTTCCTGGTTCATAAGTCTACAAAAATGCAGAAGAAAGTCCTCTCCCTCCGCCTGCCCTGTGAATTTGGGGCCCCACTCAAGGAATTTGCCATAAAGGAAAGCACATACAGTAAGTGGTCCTTGGATGCCCAGGTCCTGACTGACGTGAGGGCCACGGGGCTCTGCGGGGAGTGGAAATGGAAGGAGCTCTGGTTTTGAGATGGGCAGACATGGGTCTGAGTCTTGGCACTGAATGACTAGGGCAGATAACCTACTCCAGGAACCTCAGTTTTCTTGTCTGTATAATGGGGTGATGGTAACCTCTGAGTTGTTAACGAGTCAAACAACCTGAATGTAAAGTATGCAGCCTACTGCATGGCATACGGTGGGGTACTAATAGAGGTGGACTTCCACTCCCCCTACTCAGTTAAGCGGATCATGAATTCAGTTCCCGGGTTTGCTAAGGACTGAGCTGCAAGGAGGCTGTAGTGAGAGAGCCCTTTCATGGGATCTAATGCTAAAGCTTGTGTCTGCATATCTTCATGAATAAATAGTCCCTGAGCAGACCTGTTCCCTCCAGACAATCGCTGTTCAGTCTTCTATGAAACGCAGCTAATCAGAGGCAGAATCCGACCTTTTGGCGAACATTTTGAAGGGAGAGCAGTGTTCAGTAGTGCTGATTTTCTTTCTGCTGCTCCGCGATTGGTCATTAGAAATGTGAAGTGTCGGGAGGCCAAGTTTTAAATAAAAAAAGGAACACGCAGTTCTGATGTACTGCCAGCCTCCAAGAAAGGATCGGAAGATGGATCTGCACATCAAAGGGGAGGAGGCTTCACTGGGAACCTCGGGTGAGCAGTGGGAGGAGCAGGCCAGGAGGAAAGAGCTCAGAAGCCAGACAGAGCCTGGGATTCCCACTGGCTTCCTGATTTCCCACCACCTCGCCTCCTGCGTTTGGAGAAGCTGAAGGTATAGATGGAGGTCAGTTTCAGGGCTGAGATGAGATTCTACTCAGCCGGGAGGGCACAGTCTTGCTGAGCCAAATGACCTTTAACTGAGTCAGTGGAGGGTAAAGCTTGCCAGGCTGTCTGTGATCCACCTCTGGCTCAGCTGTCAACCTGGATCTCACAAGGCCACAAAGTCATGGATGCCAGGGAGAAACCTCCCCCTGAAAGGCACATGAGCAGACAGAACCCAGCCAATAATGTAAATACATTAGGATGCAACCAGAAGGTACATTGCAAACCCACTGTTTGAAAGGTAATGAATTCATATTGATTTAATAACGTGTTAGGTGAATTGATCATGACTTTATATTAAGTGGATTAATTCGGTAATTCTGAATTGGCTTTTGAAAGTCTGCAAGAGGCTGGGCACCATGGCTCATACCTGTAATCGTAGCACTTTGGGAGGCCAAGGTTGCTTGAGCTCAGGAGTTTGAGACTAGCCTGGGCAATATGGCAAAACTCCATCTCTACGCACACACACACACACACACACACACACACACACACACAATTAGCTAGGCATGGTGGCACATGCCTGTAGTCCCAGCTACTGAGGAGGCTGAGGTGGGATCACTTGAGCACAGTGAGCCATGATCATGCCACTGCACTCCAGCCTGGGTGACAGAGCCAGACCGTGTCTTTGTGTCTTTTATTTATTTATTTTTTTTGAGATGAAGTTTCACTCTTGTCACCCAGGCTGGAGTGCAATGGTGCGATCTCGGCTCACTGCAGCCTCCACCTCTCGGGTTGAAGCGATTCTCTTGCCTCAGCCTCCCGAGTAGCTGGGACCACAGGTGCATGCCACCACATCTGGCTAATTTTTTGTATTTTTAGTAGAGACAGGGTTTCACCATGTTAGCCAGAATGGTCTCAATCTCCTGACCTTGTGATCCACCCGCCTCAGCCTCCCAAAGTGCTGGGATTACAGGCGTGAGCCACCATGCCTGACCAGACTGTGTCTTAAAAATGAAAAAACAGGCTGGGCATGGTGGCTCATGCCTGTAATTCTAGCACTTTGGGAGGCAAAGGTGGGTGGATCACCTGAGATCAGGAGTTCGAGACCAGCCTGGCCAACAAGGTGAAACTCCATCTCTACTAAAAACACAAAAGTTAGCCGGGCGTGATGGTGGGTGCCTGTAATCCCAGCTACTCCAGAGGCTGAGGCAGGAGAATCACTTGAACCTGGGAGGTGGAGGTTGCAGT
>NW_016107790.1:31118-57092 GCF_001604975.1 Cebus imitator | reverse complement strand
AAAAAAAAAAAAGCAAAAACAAAAATAAAAAAGCAAGTCCACGAGGCAAGAAGCCACAGTTCTAACTGGTTTTTAAATTCCTCCTAATGTCCAAAGTGGAGCAAGATGGATGTGTTGGTCAGAAGCCACTTCCTCTCCTCTTCCAGGAGCGTGGGCAGTGTGTGTGGAAGCTTCCTGGCTGTTCATTGAGGTCCTTGTGGCCAAAGGATTTTCCTCCATAATTTGACAAGGCCAATATCACTTCCCTAATCCTCTCCAGGTGACTTCAAATGGTTGACAGGGCTTGTTTAAACAAAGCATTAGCCTGGTCATAAGCAGTTACCACAGGCCTGGGTCCCACTGCAGTGGTTCCCAACAGGGCCTCTTTGTCTTCTCTGTGAATTGAAGTGAAGGAAGGACTTGATATAAGAACATTCAGGGAGGCCGAGGCAGGCGGATCACTCGAGGCCAGGGGTTCCAGACCAGCCTGGGCGACATGGTGAGACCCCGTCCCTACTAAAAACACAAAAATTAGCCAGGCATGGTGGCTCAAGCCTGTAATCCCGGCTGCTAGGGAGGCTGACGCAGGAGAATCCCTTGAACCCAGGAGGCAGAGGTTGCAGTGAGCCAAGATTGTACCACTGCACTCCAGCCTGAGTGACAAAGCAAGGCTCTGTCTCAAATAAATAAATAAATAAATAAATAAATAAATAACATTCAGATATTTTGTCATAACTTATAAACAGCTTAGTAATAAACACCACCTCATATTTGGATACTGTGCTTTCACAGAAATTATTTCATTTTAAAAAACTTCGGTTTCCCCTACCATCCTTGTGGGAGATAAGGAAAGTCCTATTTAGAGTCCATTTTCCAGATGAGAAAATTGAGGCTTGGAGACGCTAACCTGCTCCAAATCAGTTCCCTCCTACTTAACTCTACAGATTGTGGCACATGTGTGTTTGTTGTTTCTGTGTGTCTGCGATGGTATTTGTGTAGAGATACGGATTTTTTTTTGGAGGGAGGAGCTACAGAAATAATTAACAAAATAATACAAAAAAGAAAGTAAGTGACTGGAAGCAGGCTCACACCTGTAATCCCAGCACTTTGGGAGGCCAAGGCAGGCGGATCACCTGAGGTCAGGAGTTCCAAGACCAGCCTGACCAACATGGAGAAACCCCATCTCTACTAAAAACACAAAAGTAGCCAGGTGTGGTGGTACATGCCTATAATCCCAGCTACTTGGGGGGCTGAGGCAGGAGAATCACTTGAACCCGGGAGGTGGAGGTTGCAGTGAGCCGATTGCACCACTGCACTCTAGCCTGGGCAACAAGAGCAAAACTCCATCTCAAAAAAAAAGAAACAAGCAAATAAACAAAATTAATGAGGGTATGGAATGAGAAGAAACACATCAGACTGAGGAAATCTTCATAAAACTGAGAAGATTTGGAATGTTTTGAGGAATAACAATGTGAGTTGCTCAGCTAAGGCAGCATGAGGGCTGGCTGGCAAATTTGAGTATTTGAAGTCAGAACACTTGCTGCTCCAGCATTTGGAAGATGTGCAAATGCCACACTATCCACACTATCTTGCCAGAACGTGTCTTCTTCTTCTTTTTTTTTTTTTTTTTTTGAGACAGAGTCTCGCTCTGTCACCCAGGTTGGGGTGCAGTGGCTTGATCTCAGCTCAAGTAGCTGGGATTACAGGTGCATGCCATTGCACCCAGCTAACTTTTATATTTTTAGTAGATTCGGGGTTTCACCATGTTGGCCGGCCTGGTCTCAATCTCCTGACCTCAGGTGATTCGCCCGCCTTGGCCTCACAAAGTGCTGGGATTACAGGAGTGAACCACCACGCCCTACCCAGAACATGTCTTCTGTGTTACAGAATTTGTACACTGGAACAGGGTGGAACAAGGAACAACACTTCAAGTAAATGGGTTTTAGAATCTTTCTTTAAACAAATGTGAAAGTCAGAGAAAAAGAGAGAGAGAAAGAAAGAGAGAGAGATGGAGTCTCACTATAATGCCCAGGCTGGTCTCAAACTCCTGGGCTCAAGAGATCCTCCCTCCTTGGCCTCCCAAAGTGCTGAGATTATAGGCATGAGCCACCATGCCTGGCCGGTTTGAGAATCCTTCATGTTGAATTTAACCAAAAGCTTATTTCGGGGAACCTTGTCGTATCCTCCCAGCTCTGCATTCCTTCTGCCCTATGCCTTTATCACAGGTGCTCTGTTATGGCTAAAAGGAGTGACCCAGGACGTGTGCATCCTAGGAGGGTCACGAGATCGAGCAGGGGCCTTGGTGTTCCCCGAGCCCTGTCCTGTGCTGATACAATCCAGACAGGTTGGCCCCTTGTCCCCTGCTCTTTGTGTTCTGAAGTTAAAAAAACAAAACAAACAAACAAAAAAACCAATTGTGCAACTCAAGTCTGTCCTGGTCTGTTTACCAAGCACTGGAGCATGTGCTTGGCGTGAGTCACGTGGTGAACTTCCAGGTCAGCGACTGTTTACCGGCAGCTGCTGGCTGACATGCCTCCTCTGCACAGCTGGTTCTGATAAGTCCCACAGTAGTTTGTTAGAGAGGACCGAGATGGTCCCACACACGTGGTGTGAGGGGGCTCTTCCTGTCCCAGGACGTGCTCAGGGAGACTCAACTGGTTTCTGAAATCTCTTTTCCAGCCTTTTCCCTGGAAGGCTCAGGAATCAGTTTTGCAGATTTATTCCGGCTCATTGCTTTCTACTGCATCAGCAGGTAAGGCCTCTTCTTCTCATACGATTTCAAGGCCCTGCTCAGTGTGTGGGATATAATTAACCTGAGGTTTCCTGAAGGATCTAGAAGCCTGGGCACCTATTTGATGTTGGTGGATTAAGACCGGCTGTTTAAGTAAAATGTTCACCAAGTAAACAGGTTCACCAAGTTCTCACCATGCCAGGCTTCAGGTCAAAACCACTACCCCAGCCCCTCCAGACATAAATTCTCCTTCATATGATCATCTCTTCAAGCTGCTCCCAAGGCTCCTTTCAGCCAGACCCATCAAGCAGGAAACACACACATACATGCACATATGTGCACACGCACACACATGTACACACAGGCACACACACATACACACAGAAAGGGACTGTGCATGCAAACCTGTGACATTGAAAGTTTCATGATAATGCTTCTGAAAACTCTGCAAGGGATGGAGGTCATTCTACAAATATGGGTTCCTTCAACCAGCCCATCAGTCTTGTCCTTCAGGCCAACTAGGTGCTCATGTCCTTTTCATAACCAAAGCAACTGTTTTGTTCTACATGATGTGAAGTCCAAAATCATCTTTTTTTTTTTTTTTTTGAGACAGAGTGTCACTCTGTTGCCCAGGCTGGAGTGCAGTGGCATGATCTCGGCTCACTGCAACCTCTGCCTCCCGGTTCAAGTGATTCTCCCACCTCAGCCTCTCGACTAGCTGAGACTACAGGTGCCTGCCACCACACCCGACTAATTTTTTGTAATTTTAGTAGAGATGGGGTTTTGCCATGTTGGCCAGGCTGGTCTCCAACTCCCGACCTCAGACGATCCACCTGTCTCAGCCTCCCAAAGTACTGGGATTACAGACGTGAGCCACTGCGCCTGGCCCAAAATCAGAATATTAACCAGAGTCAACAGGGTGTGCGTTATGAAAGGCTTTCTTTTCTTTTCTTTTCTTTTTTTTCCATTTTTTTCTTTCTAGCAATAACACTGTTTCCACATCAAGTGTTTTTTCAGTAATTAAGAATCAAAATTCTTAGGCCAGGCGTGGTGGCCCATGCCTGTAATCCAAGCACTTTGGAGGCCAAGGCAGGCGGATCACCTGAGGTCGGGAGTTCAAGACCAGCCTGACCAACATGGTGAAACCCCGTCTTTATAAAAAAAAAGAATCAAAATTCTTGTTATCTGCGGGGACTGGCATTCTGCAGAGACTGGCCTTCTGTGGGGACTGGCATTGCCTCCCCTTACGGGACTGAGCTCAATTCGGCCTCCTTTTCTTCTCTGTCTGCCCATGACAGCTGATATGGCAGAGACAGGTTAACTTGCTATTAAGATGTTTTAAAAGATCACTTCTCACAGCTATGACATTATAGGCTGGGGAGTTTATTTAGGTTTGGCTTGGTTTATTTTAATTTAAGGATTAGGTTATTTCTCGAAGACTGAGCACCTGTTGACTAGACTCTGCCAGAGGGTAGAAGGCATTATGCTTTTTTTTTTTTTGAGACAGAGTTTCACTCTTGTTGCCCAAGCTGGGGTGCAAGGTGCAATGGCGCAATCTCGACTCACTGCAACCTCCACCTCCCGGGTTTAAGCGAATCTCCTGCCTCAGCCTCCTGAGTAGCTGGGATTACAGGCATGCACCACCACGCCTGGCTAATTTTTATATTTTTAGTATAGACAGGGTTTCACCATATTGGCCAGACTGCTCTTGAACTCCTGACCTCAGGCAATCTGCCCGCCTCAGCCTCCCAAAGTGCTGGGATTACAGGCGTGAGCCACCGCGCCTGGCCAGGAGGCACTAAGCTCTTTACTCTCTGAAGTCTCCAGGTCAACTGAAGCTACACAATAAATGGCCTGAGGAAGGGGAGGCACTTCCAGAGGAGGAATTCAGTGCTGCTCACCAGCCAGCCAAAAATCAGGGCCTCACTGAGAATGGGACCAGTACCTAGGAGCACCTCCCAAGGGGATGCCTTGTGCCTGCCATGATTTGGGCAGAATCCCTTAAGGCTGTGTAAGGAAATGTGCTGCCCAAAGAGAGGAGGCTGGTGCAGAAGCACAGCTCCCAACACACACACACACACACACACACACACACACACACTCACACGAGGGACCCACACCTGGTTAGGCCAGACCAGGCCTAAAGCCAACCAGTTTGGAGGAATAAGTCTCAATGCTAACATGTTGGCCAGAGGTGATGTCAGTTTGATATTTACTCTTCACAATTTGCTTTTCGGTAATTGTGGAGTTGTTGGGAAAAATCATTACACCTACAAAACAATATTTGGCAATAGCATAGAAAAGATATCATCAGTGTTCATGGCAAACTGGAGTCCCTGCTGTCCAGGACTGTTTGAAGATGCAAGGAGACAAGGTATATGAAAGCCTTGTAAACTGTAAAGCATGATCCCAACATAAGGTTCTCACAGGAAAACTCCAGTGCAGATGTTTTGCAGCTAGGAAGGCCATGATTAATTTCCCCATTCATTCCAAAATGCAAAGATATTGGATGTTTTTGTTTCTCTTTCTATGCAACTCATCTGTGTTCTTGGCAATTGGTAGTTGATTTGCCCAGTGTTACAAGAATATTTGTGACATCTTTTAGTTGGCTATTAGTATGTAAATATATTCAAGTAAAGAAATTGATTGGATTGTTGGTTCTGGTGTTTCACACAGCACACATATGCAAATACACATTGCATAAGAGAATTCACGAATCAACAAACATAGGATTTGCCATATTGGGAAGGCTCACTGAAAAGTGTCATTGGCAATACAAATAGCGACTGCACACCTTCACCCGCAATGCCTGGCACCGTTCTGGTGATTTGGTGTCATCAGTGTAGTATCAAGAGTACGAGAGTCATTTGGGGTCTTGTTAAAATGCAGAATCTGATTCAGTGGGTCTGGGGCGGTACCTGAGATTCTGCATTTCCGCCAGGCTTCCAGGGGATGAGGCTGATGCTGCTGGTCCTCAGACCAGAATAGAGGAATAGAGGAAATAATAATTTTAGGGGTCTTCTATATCTGTGCTGGCACCATACATATGTATTTCTCATCCTCACGGCAACTCTGTAAATTAGGATGATAAAAACACTGAGGCAGAAGGAGTGAAGCACATGCTCACAGTCATTCAATCAGTAAGTGACAGTTATAGGACTTGAACCCAGGCCTGCCTTAATGCCAAAGTCCCTATTTTCCCACCATACTATTCAGCTGCATAGACCTTAGGGTCCAACGCACCTGGATTTCAACCCTCACTTCACCTCCATTAGCGCTGCGAGGGTGTCCTAGGGACCTCACTTGTCTGCGTTGTCATCTGCTCCTAATCCACAGAATGGGGGCGTCACAGCTTCCTCCCTGGGCTGTTCCAGGCCCCACATGAGTTACAGTGCCTGCTGCAATGTAAAAGTAGTTGCTCGATGATCTTCATCCCCTCCCATTTAGAAATCTACATATAGAGCAAAGTTAAACAAAATAAATCTAGACTGTACATGGTTTAACTCTTGGGTGAAACATTTATATCTAAGATGATGGCTTTAGTTTGTTATGCAAGCTTTAGAACTGAGGCTCCTTTCTTTAATGGGATGTAAGTGAGAAGGTCTCCCCATGTGTGTGAGAGAGTATATGTGTGTGTGTGCATGTGTGTGTGTGCATGTGTGTGTGTGAAGATGGTGGGATACACCCTGGTTGGCACAGTGGGGGAGGACGCATATACAACATTTAATTTTCTAGTAGATCAAAGCCTGAAACCATCCATTAACCAAGGACGGGTATGGCTTCCTGTCATATATCATTAAGAAAAACCCAAACAAATCACATGATGTTTAAGCTCCAGGTACTGTACTGAGCAAGGTAAAAGCTAATATAAACATAGGTTGGTCTTGATGTATGCAGCTTTCCCCGCAAATTGTCTGAGGAAAGTAGATTTTAATTACGTTGGTCCAGCCACACAAACATATATTTACAGGCTAGTTTGGTGTTACAAGGTTCTGGTGCCCATTAATCTTCATTTGAGATTATCATCAGGGTTGCCGCCCTGCCAGGTCAGGCAGCAGCCATTACAGACATAGTCATCCCTGCAGTGCTGGCTGCTTCATCTCAAGCAGACACAAGTGGGCAAGCAAAGGGGGTGCTCACAACACTTGAGGACAGGTAAAAGGTCTCATGGAAGGAAGAGGTGGCCTGACCCCCAAGAAGAGTAGTCGCCTGGCTTTACATGAGCACAGGAGTACGGTGTCAAAACATTCTTGTTTTGCTCTTTTTGCTGACTAATTTGTTATTCATTGTCAATAGCTTCCATGGCTCCAAAATTCTCCAGTCGTGCAGATTTAATCTGGTTCATCCAAGAACGTTGCCTAATTTTACTATAAACAATAGGTTGCTTGGTATCGTTATTGTCAGTGGAAATTCTTAGCACATCTCATGATGACAAAATACAGGCAGGAGTTCCAAGTTGTGTTCCTTACTAGCACCTCCCAGCCACAGTGGCTTCCTTGCTGTTCTTCAGCCATGCCAGACGCTCCCCACCCCAGGGACTTTGCACCTGCTGCTCACTCTGCCTGGAAGGTGCTTCCCTTCATGATTTACCTCTTGGCCACCATCAGATCTTCAGTCAAATGCTGCCTGCTCATGAAGCCCTGCCTGGCCACCTTCACACTCAAACACTCTGTTCTCCTTTCCTGCCTCACTTTCAGCCATGTCGTGCATCTCCTTCTCGTAGATTCTGTAAATCGTGTATCTGTTTATTGTCTATCGGTGTCCCCTGACATGAAGCTCCATGAAAGCAGGGACTTCTGTTTTGTTTCCAACCCCTGATGCAACGTCTGACACATCGCAGATGATCACAAACATCTGTGGAATAAATGAATGAATACTTCTTTGTTTGTAAGACCATTACCGCCACTGGCAGGGGCAGGGGCAGTAATGGTAAGACCATTACCACCACTCAAAACTCTTTTTGAATAAGTCATAGTTATTGAATATTCATTCATTCATTCAAAAGCACTTTCTGCCTATGTCAGGAGAGTGTTGTGCTTTGTCCTGCAGGGAATTCACCAGTGCTTACAGCATGGTCCTAACCCTTGTGTATGAACACGAGCACATGTTTAAGTCTGCCTTTGCCCTTTCCAAGAAAGCAAGTCATGGCCCATGGATGTGGCAGGCCCCTGATGCTGGCTGGGCTCCCTCCTGTTGGAGGTCTGTTGCTCTCTCTGTCCTGTGTGTTTGTCATCTGCACATGGTGCCATGCTGCTTGGGTGCTGGGGGTTGTTGGCATGAGAGGCCTTAGACTTGCTTTCCTATTCCAAGCCCAGTCCAGGGTCTAGCAGCATCAGTATCCTCTAAGAGCTTGGCAGAAATGCCAGATCTCCAGTTCCTCCTGGATCTCTGGAATTGGAGTATGCAGTATAACAAGACCCTGGGCATCCACCTGCACTTTATTTTTTATTTTAAAAAGTTTATTTAAGATGGGGTTTCACCATGTTGGCCAGGCTGGTCTTGAACTTCTGACCTCAGGTGATCCACCCGCCTCAGTCTCCCAGAGTCCCAGGATTACAGGCGTGAGCTACCGCGCCCTGCCATCCGCACTTTAAAGTTAAAGAAGCTCTGCCTTCAAACACAGGAGAAAGTTTTGTCTCCAGCAAACCAAGGCCGATGTGTAGGCTCTAATTGGAAGATTTCATAAGTCAAGCCAACAGGTGTTCATCGAGAGCCTGCCATATGTAAAGCAATGGGCTAATTCATCTCAGTTTAGGATTCCATATTCCTGCCCGGGCAGTTTGGACCCAACATTCATATGGGCATGTAGTGAAAAGTTTTATATGCATGCTATAGACATTATATGTACATAATGTTTTATATGCATGCTAGATCTACCAACAGAGTCAGCATTTCTGATGTAAACTCTACATAACTTTTGGCTACTGAACAGGACAATGTGATCCCTACTCTGATATGAAACTATGCTGGTTTTTCTCTCTGCCTGTCCTGAGTGTGATAATACAGACAGGAATAGTAAGTGTTGAGTTCTACCACCAGGAAAGATAACTTCTGATTGGTGTGGTACGGTGTCTACTTAGGACATTCTAAACAGTTTAAACTACAACATCTCTATGATGAAAATAAATACAAGAGATAGAAACCAGACATGTAATCAGAAACATTCTCTCTTTTTCTGAGCAATCAGGGATGTTCTGCCGTTTACCTTGAAGTTGCCTTATGCCATTTCAACAGCCAAGTCGGAGGCTCAGCTTGAAGAACTGGCCCAGATGGGACTAAGTAAGTGTGAGCCCCCTGCCTGGGTCTATCTAAAAATGAATCCATGGAGCAGAATCAATGGTGGGCTCGCTGAGGCTACATTGCTTCATCAAACACACGTATGGTCAAAAATAATTCCCATCTTCCTGGAAAAACTCTGCTTTCAGGTCCCTGTAGTCCCTGAATCACACTTTCTGAGATTCTTTTTCTACATCTATTGGTCTGCCAACTCTCAAAAAGATTGGTGCTGAGTTTGCCTGGGTAACTCTTGAATGTCTCCAGCTTCTCCATCAATGAGTTTGGGCTATCCAAAATGTTGAAGTTCTACTGCAAACATCTGTAACGTGTTGGCGTCTTCCCTTTCTGAGGCATCTTGCTGGGGAGAGACAGAGCTTGGCTGAAAGGGAAACCCAATGTAGTACATCCTGCATGCATAATTTTTTTCTTTTTTTGAGGGGCACAAGGGCATTGACAGCACTTCTGTGCTTTAAGGAATTTGACAGCGCAGACATCTAGAGTACCATCTGTTCCACTTCCTCTCTCGCCGTTCAGTTCTCATTCTGCTGTTCCGGGCCATGTCCTAACCCTGTCGTGGATCCCTGCTCTGGCAGCTGGGTACTTGCTTCCCCATCCTGCCTCTTTACCAATGTCCCCTAAGTCCCCATGATTCTGTGGGACAGTGGTGGACAATGGATCTCGCCCACTTTAACTTCTTTTCCCCATTGCCCTGAAGGAATCTATGTGGGTTTAGCTTTTGCAAAAAATGTTCCACCTAGATCAAAGGATGAAATTCTCTTAATATTTAAGGACTTCACTCACTGTGATACTTGACCCAGCAAATAAAAGATATATGTATTCCTCCTTGGGCATTTTTTTTTTTTTTTTTTTTTTTTTTTTTTTTTTTTTTTTTTTTTTTTTTTTTTTTTTTTTTTTTTTTTTTTTTTTTTTTTTTTTTTTTTTTGTTTTTTTTTTTTTCTTTTTTTTTTTTTTTTTTTTTTGTATTTTTAGTAGAGACAGGGTTTCACTCTATTGGCCAGGCTGGTCCTTTGGCATATTTTTCTCTTAATTTAAAAAACTTATTTTGAAGCGACTGCCATTTCTGAGGGAGCCTCAGAGAGGAGCCTGGGCATAGCTCTGAATTCTCTTCTCTTCTGTTAAAACCTAGATTATTTTTTTTAGAAGGAGCTTCGTTCTGTCACCCAGGCTGGAGTGCAGTGGTATGATCTCGGCTCACCACAACCTCCCCCTCCCAGGTTCAAGCGATCCTCCCATCTCAGCCTTCCAAGTATCTGCAATTCCAGGTGCTTGCCACCATGCCTGGCTAATTTTTGTATGTTTAGTAGAGACAGGGTTTCACCATGTTGGCCAGGCTGGTTTCGAAATCCTAACCTTAGGTGATCCACCCACTTTGGCTGTGAAACTTAGATTGTATCTGTAGAAGAATTGCCCTTGTGTGGCCAGGTGGCAAGACTGGGTAATGGGATTTGGAAACAGAATCCTGGCAAAACTCTCAGGTCATAGAAATGTCCCTATTTAACAGTGGCACCTTCTTTTGCAGCTAAGTTCTGCATACCTTTGGAGAGAGATTAAAATACTTGCTGAAGTTAAGTCAATATTATCAACTAGATTCTAGGCCTCTTGAAGATGTGTACTGGGTCTCAGTTCTCTCTGGTGACCTCTGCCCACATAGCTACGGTTTGATGGTCCACAGGCAATGTGTTCTTAGTACCGAGTCTGCAGAACCAAAGTGTCAAGGACAATGCTTGTGACATGCCAAGAGAGAGGTGAAGAGTTTTTTCCAATGGCTGCTAACTAGATGCAACTGAAATCTAATGAACATATATTCAGGTTGTGATTATCGGTGTGCATATTATCCATTTTGTGCAGAGATAGCATATTTTAAAATTCTGTGCCTCAGTAAAAATACTGTTCATCAAACTAATATTTTTTGAGGGTCTGCTTTGTGGCAGACACTGTGCCCCAGACCAAGGACTCAAAGGTTAAACAGATTCCTTCTCAATCCCTGTGCCCCTACCCACTGCCAATGAGGTTTGTAGTTTATTTTATTTATTTATTTATTTACAGACTGGGTTTCACCATGTTGGCCAGGCTGGTCTCGAACTCCTGACCTCAGGTGATCCTCCCGCCTCGGCCTCCCAAAGTGCAGGGATTACAGGCGTGAGCCACCGCGCCAGGCCGAGGTTTGTAGTTTATATGGGAGATACATATACACATGAACTAAGTATACAAAGCCTTACAAAGGTTTTACAGCTGTGACAGTATAAGTCTAAGAGGACTCAAAGGAGGGAGAAGTAACTTCTCCAAGACATGCTGTGCTAGCCATTAGAACATAAGGCGAATCTATGTGTAATTTGAAATTTTCTAGTAGCCACACAGGTTAAATTGATTTTAATAATTTATTTTGTTGCATTTAATGTATCTAAAACATTATAATTTCTAGAGGTAACCAACATAAAAAAATGTTTAAGGTGTGAAATGTTTTACATTCTTTTTGTCATACCACGTATTCGAAACCCATTGTGTATTTTATACTTACAGCACGTCTCAACTCAGGCCCTAAATGTTTGTCAGAAATACATGGTTTGTATTTAGATTTCATTAAGTTCACAGTTGAAAAAGTAGATTCTCATAACCAATTTCCAAAGATACGTAAACGTTTTCCAGTAATTGAACTGAGCATCTAAAATTTAAATTGATTGACACTGAATGGGATTTGATATTGACTTCCTCAGTTGCGCTAGCCAACTTCAAGTGCTCAATAGACACCTGTGGCTGTTGGCTTTCTTGTTGGACAGGGCAGGAATAGAGAGCGAGAAGGAGGGATACAGGATCGATTTCATAAAGCAGGTGATGCAGCTGCCACCACACTGACAAGGCAGGGCCAGGAATCCCAAGAGTTTCTCCTCAGTGCCCCCATGGCCAGCCATTCTGTGTCCATGGGAAAGAAAGACACTGCAAGGCATAGCTAGAGATAGAGAATAACCTATTCCAGGCCAGCTACAGTGGCTCACGCCTGTAATCCCAGCACTTTGGGAGGCTGAGGCGGTGAATCACCTGAAGTCAGGAGTTAAAGACCAGCCTGGTCAACATGGCAAAACCCCATCTCTACTAAGAATACAAAAGTTAGCCAGGCGTGGTGGCATGCACCTGTAGTCCCAGCTACTTGGGAGGCTGAAGCAGGAGAATTGCTTGAACCCGGGAGGCGGTGGTTACAGCGAGGCAATATCGCACCACTGCCCTCCAGCTGCGCGACAGAATGAGGCTCCATCTCAAGAAAAAAAAAAAAAAAAGAATAACCTATCCCACATGGAAATTATAACAGGCACCACTGATCACACCACTACCTCCCTCAACTTATATGGAACACTGAGACCCATCCACAAGAAGAGACACAGGCAGCACAGACAAGCAATCTGCCTGACTTTGCAGAGCATTGCATATTTATGAGCATGGTGAGGAGATTATATAGGACTTGGGAAGTAAGGGCTCCAAACCACAAAGGTAAATGGTTGGGCCTGCTTGCTGTGGTTTTTCTGCTGATGGGACCCATGAATGCAGTTCTCCTCCTTCGGTGGTTTTAATGCTGAATGTGTAAAACCCTCGGCAGATTGTGTAACATCCCCCGGGCCCAGCTGCTGGTCCTGCCCATTGAAGGGGAACTTCAAGGACCCATTCCTTGGCTGGCAGCTGCACGGTGGAGGGCATCCCAGGAGACGTTGTTGGGAAAGGGTGGCGTTGCTTTGGAAGTCGGTTCAGTTTTTGTCAAGCGTCAGGAAGCCCCTTTTTTGAGGTTACACTGGAACAATTCCAGTTCTTTTTTTTTTCCCTTCCTGCTTACCTGTGAAAAGGCAGAGCTGGAATCCTTTGTCGGCCACGCCATTTCTCCAGGGCTTTGAAGGTGACAGGCCCCTGAAGCCTTCCTATGAGCCCACAGCTGGGCCTGGCAGCCTTTCTGCCCTTTCCAGTACAGCCAGTGCTCGACTTACGACCACGATTGGTTCCGACAGACAGGTCGTAACACGATTTGGTCGTAAGTTGAGTAGGCTATATGCACGCGGAGCTGGTAGTGCTGCTGGAAGCTGGTCCGCACTGTCGTACGTCCAGCTGGGCAACGTCTGCGCTGCCAGACGCGGAGCAGTCGTGGCTTGCGATTGTGGTCGTAAAGTCGAATGGTCGTAAGTTGCATAGGTCGTAAGTCGATCAATACCTGTAAAGGAATGCAGTAAACCCGAGCACGACGCATCCCCCCTCCCACCCCGCAAGACGCGCTTTGTCATGCCGTGTGCTTTTTTTTAATTTGTGAAGGAACGGTCTGAGGGTACTGTATTTACATTCTTGTGTTCACTGATAATGACTTTCAGATTTCTGGAGCTCCCCAGCTGACAGCAAGCCCCCGAACCCTCCACCTCCCCACAGGCCCCTCTCCCCCGACGGCGTCTGCCCTGCCTCCCTGCGTCAGCTCTGCCTTATAAATGGAGTGCATTCTATCAAAACCAGGACGCCTTCGGAGCTGGAGTGCAGCCAGACCAACGGGGCCCTGTGCTTTATTAATCCCCTTTTCTTGAAAGAGCACAGCCAGGACCTCAGCGGAGGCCTGAAGCGGCCGAGCGCAAGGACTCCCAACGCGAATGGCACCGAGCGGCCTCTGTCCCCCCCACCCAGGCCCCCGCCACCCGCTATTAATAGTCTGCACACAAGCCCTCGGCTGGCCAGGACCGAAACCCAGACGAGCATGCCAGAAACAGTCAACCATAACAAACATGGGAACGTAGCTGTGCCTGGAACCAAACCAGCTCCCGTCCCTCCACCCCGGCTGAAGAAGCAGGCTTCTTTTCTGGAAGCGGAGGGCGGCGCAAAGACCTCGAGCGGCGGCGGGCGGCCGGGCGCGGGCCGGGAGCTGGAGCTGGGCGCAGCTGGCAGCCCAGGTGGGGCCCCGCCTGAGGCCGCCCCGGGCGATTGCACAAGCGCCCCGCCGCCCAGCTCTGAATCACGGCCCCCGTGCCATGGAGGCCGGCAGCGGCTGAGCGACATGAGCATTTCCACTTCCTCCTCCGACTCGCTGGAGTTCGACCGGAGCATGCCTCTGTTCGGCTACGAGGCGGACACCAACAGCAGCCTGGAGGACTACGAGGGGGAGAGTGATCAGGAGACCATGGCGCCCCCCATCAAGTCCAAAAAGAAACGGAGCAGCTCCTTCGTGCTGCCCAAGCTCGTCAAGTCCCAGCTGCAGAAGGTGAGCGGGGTGTTCAGCTCCTTCATGACCCCGGAGAAGCGGATGGTCCGCAGGATCGCCGAGCTGTCCCGGGACAAATGCACCTACTTCGGGTGCCTGGTGCAGGACTACGTGAGCTTCCTGCAGGAGAACAAGGAATGCCACGTGTCCAGCACCGACATGCTGCAGACCATCCGGCAGTTCATGACCCAGGTCAAGAACTATTTGTCTCAGAGCTCGGAGCTGGACCCCCCCATCGAGTCGCTGATCCCTGAAGACCAAATAGGTAAGTACCTGCAGTTTTTAAAAATGTAAAAATCTAACGTAACTCCGTCCGGGCAGCGCAACCTGTGTTTATTTTTGATGAAGCTTACTCCGAAGTTCAAAACAACAGCCAACTCCACCTTCTCTCCCTGTTTGAATGGAAAAATCAGTTTCTCAAAGTAGCTGCTAACTGCCAGGCTCAAAAATGTTTTCGGGAGTGGCAGATTGGAACTGCAGAGTGATTCTGTTCAGGGATGGACTTCGGCCCTCTGCGGGTCCAGTGCGTGCGTGCGTGTGTGTGTGTGTGTGTGTGTGTGTTGCTCGTGCTAACGTCTTTGGAATTGTGCTTCTCTGCAGGCTGTGCATACATACAAAAGTATTTTTGTTATTTTCTGAGAGGCAGTGGGTATTTTGTTCTGCCTTGGTTGCAAAGTAAACTTTTTATTGAGGTGTAGCATATGTTCAGAGAGCACAAAACTCAGGGATGCATTGGAATGAGTTTCCACTGCAGGCTTACCTGTGGGACAAGCGCCAGAGCCTGGATAAGCAGACCCTTACCAGCATCTAAGGACCCCGGGCCTCCGATATCCCTCAAGGGCACCATCCTGCTGGCTCCTCCTCATGCCATGGACTTCTGTGACAAACTTGTATGTACAGTTAAAAAAAAAAAAAAAAAAGTTTGTTTTGTGTACCTTTAAAATAAGTAACATAAGTAACATAGTTTGGAGGTCACATGAAAGGTGTTTTCTCCAACATCAAGGGGAAATACTTTCTTTATAATCTTATCTATGCAATGAGTCCCTAATGGTTTATCTGGCCAAGGCAAATTTGAAATTGGCAAGCAGTCTTTTTTTCCAGGGTGAGAATGTTGAAGGGTTTTTGTTTGTTTGTTGTTTCTAATTTCAGAAGGTTGACTCTCAGAGGTTAATTTCAGAGACTTTATTCACCAGGCAGCAGGAGCCATTGGAGCTACCAAACATTCCCAGGCAGTTCAGAAGTGAAACCCCAATTTTTTCTTTCTGATTGGGTCCATTTGTTGAAAGTAGTAAACAGTGTGTGAGAGAGGGCTCTTTCTCTCTCTCCTCTCTCTTTTCTCCCTTAAGTGATTTTCAGCAGCTCTTTGATTTTCTCACAAAGGAATCAAAGCCTTGTTTGTTTTCTTGTGGTTTGACTGAGGCCAGGCCTGGTTGATCAGGGCGTGGTTAAAGCTGGGGTGTTGCTGGAGTGAGTGGCTAAAGGAATGTGCCCTTGTGAGGTGCCTTCTAATTTAAAAAGGCGTCAGGGAGAGGGCAAAATATCCATACAAGCGGCCTCTTTCCCTGTCCCACCAGAGATCCCCTCTCAAGGGAGACCATATCGGACTCAGTATTAACAGGAACCCAACCTGCAGGGGAAGCTTCCTCTTAGGGACTGGGGTCGGGGAGTGCTGGGCGGAGGGGGGTGTAGCCAGGCAGGCGCTGATGTCAGGCCTGAGCTATGTGGCCAGTGGCGCCAACCAGCCCACAGTGCCTGGCCTTCCCTCCCTGCTGATGCTATAAGCACCAACCCAAGTCCGTCCCGGGAAGCTCTGCAGCCAGCTCCTTTTGTTGTCAAGTTTGGATATGGTACTTGCTCTTAGAACTCAAGGACTCACTCATTTTCTACAAAAACATGCTGAAAATTATACACTTCACTATTCTAGAAGGATGCAGCTTTTAATTTAAAATCATTATGGAGCTTCGAGTATGAGCCCGGCAGCTGGTCCAAGCTATTCCAGTGGGTCCTCGCCTCACCCCTGTGAACAGGCATCGGCATCATTTACGGATTGGAGGAGGACAGGGAGGGCCATGCCAGGCCATGCCATTTGTCTGCCTGCCACACTATCTAGTAACTAGCAGGTGCCATATTTGAACTTCCGTGGGATCCAAAGCCCTTTTTTGCTGAGCTCACTCTTCGCTGCTGCTGCCTGTGTTCCTATTTTCTCATCAGAAGTTCCGGGGAATTGTAATAGCAGGGCCAACCCTGTGTTGAGGCTGCTCGGACTGACACTCTCTGTTGAGGCATGGGTATGGCCTCCAGAAGCATTGCTATGTTTTTTCTGTGGGTTTGTTTGGTTTGGTTTTTTAAACTTTTGCACTGAAAGCAGTCAGTTCCTCCTGGTTCTTCACCAGTGAAACATTCTGTTTTGAAAGTGCTAGACTTTTGAAATAGGGTGAATGGGAGAAGAGGTCAACCTGAGAAACTCATCACAAGCCCAGGTGGAAGGAAAGATGTGACCCTAATTATTAGAAAGCCAATCCCCATAGAGGTGCACTTTACTAGATTACTCTGACAAGAACGTGGACTTAGCCAGCCCACTTGTCTGTGTTTTACATTTTCCTAAACGAAGGAATCACTAGCTTACTAAGGACTTGTCAGTACAATACCTTTAAGACTCATAACTGACTCAAGGTTGGTATATTTGAATAGATATTGTTCATGTTTTGCAAATTCAGGAACAGAGGCCAGGATGTGTAGAGTGATATGCAGAGGTGATGTCTCGGTTAGGAGGGGAGCTTGCATTCAGTCAGATCTTCTTATCTTGCTTGTGCACTAATTCCCACTGTATCTGACTTCCTGTGCAAAACACCAGATAGTCTTCACGTTGACTGCCACCCTCAGAATTCCAAGCCTCAAATTTGTTCTGAATAGGTGTCCACTGATGCCTATAAGGGTTTTTGAGAATGCCAGTTGGGTTTCTCTGCTTTAAAAAAAAAATCTAGTTCTATCCTCATTTCCTATAGCTTCTGAAGAAGATAGCTCTGAACTAGAAGACAGAATTCTAATTTAAAGCCTAGATTTATGGAACATCCTGAAGTCAAGAAGGTAGGAGGACGTATTACACTGGTTTAATCAATGTGTGTTAAAGCAGTCATTCTTAGTTGGAAATGACCCTATGAATGCATGCACATGTATCTGTTTAGTATATGGAGATAATACTCATCTGTCTTCTTCAGAGAGTGGTTCTTCAGTTGCATAGAGAAAAGCTAATGAGAAAAACAAATAGTTCTCACTCACTTTCCTTTTGCCCATGTGCTGGTGTCACTACCCCTTTCAGCACTTTCTAGAAGTGCAAATGATCAACAGTGAATCAATCTCAAAACCAAAAAACTGCCCTGTAAATAATTATGGAGAATTTGCATTCTATTTAGATTATGCTTTGGAGCACTTCCAACCAAAAGCCCCCCCCCCCCACCTCATGCAGAGGTTCCTGAATACATCTTCATTGCCTGGCACCAGCTTGGTTCTCCTGACTGGAGAATGAAGCCAACGCGGGTAAGACATGGGTTTGTTCCCGTGTGTGCTAGCTCTCCATTCATTCCAGGCCACTTACCAGGCTTCCCTCCCAGAGAGCCATCACCTACTCTCACCCCTCCCAAGTGGTACCTGGAAGAACAAACAATTGCTTTAATAAAAGTGTGCAGTTTTGGGGCCCTACTGAAAGCCTTGATATCAGCCACCTCATAGACAGTGTGCTGCACTCATTGCTGACGTTCCGTGCTATAGGATGTAAATGGGGTGAAATCACTTCCTGCTCCCACACATGCTCCTCACTGGTGGGTGTTCACATCCCCATCCCACCACTCTTGCTTTGGTCTTTTCAACCCATGGGGGAAATCTATCCAAAATTTCTGGTAGAGAAAGCTTCACTTTGCAGAACTTGTTGCAATGTTCTGGTTAGTGTTTTCATTTTAGTCAAATAGTGTTTATTTCTGACTTGTTGTCAGCCTTAGGAAATCCCTCTGTTTTCAAGGCTTGTTTCAAGAAAAACAAAATTTGTCCAACTCCAAAAATGTTAGTAGACTTAAAATTTTCGATTTCATTCAGATACTCACCACAGACTATCAGCAGTGATACAAAAGAGACAAATGTTCATATTCCTAAAAGTGGGGAAAACAGGATGGTACTATGTTTATTTAAGTGCTACAAACCAAAATGTACGTCTTCCCCAAAAAGCAATTTAATGATTTGAAGAAAAAGTATTCTTAAAATCAGTTACCACGTATTTCAAAGATCACTTCGATTTATGTATCTGAGTGTTTTTTGTGTGTTAATAGAGAAATGATACGGAAAATGTGGTTAGACGTCAGGGAGTACAGTGCACATAGAAAAGGGGATTGAAATGATTCCCAGGGAGTTAAACAATCATAACTACTCTGGTTCAGATCTGCTGTTTGTTTTTTTAAAAAATGCGTAGTTAAGCTGGCTGTAGCTTCAATATCGAGAGTGTGACTTGTTTTTAATTTTTCAGGTCACAGTTTTTTTCAAGCCCCTGAGTTATCATTTCTTTTTTTTTTTTTTGACAAAGAGCTATTCTGGGTCTGGGCGCAGTGGCTCACACCTGTAATCCCAGCACTTTGGGAGGCCGAGGCAGGCAGATCACTGGAGGTCAGGAGTTCAAGATCAGCCCGGCCAACATGGGGAAACCCGGTCTCTACTAAAAACACAAAAAATTAGCCAAGTGGTGGTGATTGACACGTGTAATTCCAGCTACTCTGGAGGCTGAGGCAGGAGAATTGCTTGAACCCAGGAGGCAGAGGTTGCAGCGAGCCGAGATCGCACCATTGCACTCCAGCCCGCACAAGAGCAAAACTCCATCTAAAAAAAAAAAGCTATTCTGAGAGGTGTAACCAGGGAAGAATGTTAGTGCCAAACAGAGATTAAAACCTTGAATCCTCTGACTTCTGATCTAGTACATGTGACCCTATCGCCTGAAGGAACAAATGCCCTTGCAGACTTAACAAGAGGCAGATAAAAAGAAGAAAGATTGCGGTGTGCAAAAGGATACCTACCTATCTTACGTCCCAAAATTAATTTAAATAGAAGACCACAGTAAGAAGCACCTGTTTCTCCCTTGTGGGGCACCCTTTGTTGAATACTGTTCACTCTAGGGCATCAAAACGCGGTCGATTATGTTACATCAACCAAAACAAGGCGACACCCTGGAGTTGTGACTCTGACCCTGAGTCCCTGACTCCATGATGGCCCGCACAAGGGTGCTGTTAGCTCCGTACCTTGGAAAGACCTTACTCAAAAGGTGGGTGGAGATTCACAAAGTAAGTCACATGAAGATGTCTGCTCCAGAGTCTTTTCTGGTCATATCCCTAGAGTCTTTCTACCTCCCAGGCAGGAAGCATCACCAGGTAAAAGAGGAATTCATGTAGGAATTGAGAAACGTCACCCAAAGGCCACCTAAAATGCGACATGAATTGTGTGGCAGCATCAGGCTCTTTAGGGCACACCCATGTTTTCCCACCCCTCCACTCCAGCCAAAAGGAGGGTTCCCGCTGGTAGTCTCTGTGAGGCTAGCACCACATAGATGCGGCCCTCCCTGGGCCTCAGGTCCTACCCACTGCCTCGTGTCACTAGCTCAGTCTTGCAGCAGGGAACGAGTGGTGCAGACACAGCCCCTACTCTGTCCTCACAGACACTGTATCCACTTTGGAGCTTCTCGGTTCTTGTCCAGGTCCGGGGGACGTCACAGCCACCTCCTCTGTGGTGTCAAAGCATACGAATTAAATGCAATCCATGTTTTCAAAAGAGCCAAGTGAAAGCATCAGTAATAGCTCCTCGTGGGCGGCCCTTTATGGTTTACAAAGCACTTTGATGTATAGAATCCCCTTTAATCCTCCGAATGCCTTGAGAGGCCCTGTTTATTGCCCTCACTTCTATAGATGAAGAAACCAAAAGCGTAGCAAGGTCAAGCTAAGATGCAAGCGTGACTGACACGGACCCCTGGCAGGCCTTGTCTGCACCTCTGGTGGCAGGGAATTACCACTACCTTCCGGTTGGTTTTATGTAGCAGGAAGGTGACCTCAGAGTTGAAGGCACATCACACCAGAAGGTACTGTTGTCTGCATGACTCATCGCTGATCCCCTGTATGCCAGGTTTCTGCCCTGTAAAATTAAAGATTCCCTTCTTTACATACTCTGTTCTGTGGAAGCGAGTCCCTCAGCACTGCCCACACTCAAGGGATGGGGTGGAATTAAGCTCCACCTCCCAGAGGCAGGTGAGTCTACATAAATTCTTAAAATTCTTCCATAAGGTAGCCGGGCGTGGTGGCACACGCCTGTAGTCCCAGCTACTCAGGAGGCTGAGGCAGGAGAATCGCTGCAACCCAGGAGGTGGAGGTTGCGGTGAGCCGAGATCGTGCCACTGCACTCCAGCCTGGAGACAGACTGAAACTCCTCCTCAAGCAAAACAAAACAAAACAAAACAAAAAACACCAAAATTCTTCCATAAGGATTAGCCTCTTCTTCCTTGCCTTCATTTTTCCTGGCCTTTTACTAAAAGACACAAATCGGACAGATTTCCTACATCAAATATCACACCGATGTAGCCCATACTTTTGTAGACTGGCTTTCCTTGAAGCCCACCAAAATGAGCAGAAACTAAAGTGGATCAAAGCCCCAGTGCCTCTTATCCTTATTTTGGTCCCTTTCCTTGCTGGGCTGATGGGATCTTCCTTAAAATCATGTAGTGTCCTTTGTTATTTATTATTTATGAGCCAAAGTGTGCATGGCCAGCAATACTTGAAACCAACCCAGGTTACCGGACATCCCTGCACCGTGGCGGGGTGCCCCACCCCTGCCTGCCCCACACGTGGGCAAGTGATTTCATCACTAGAGTCACACACCTGTATTCTGCAGGGGTAAAGAGAGTAAGTATAATTCCGTGTCTTCTCCCAAAGGAAGGATTTTCTGTTAAATTTTACATATTTGGAGTGTGTGCCACATTCAGGCCTTGGGCTAGGGACTTCAGGTGATGCTAGGGACTGCAGAAACCCAGGTGTGGTTTTCAGAGGGCTTCCCCTCAAAGAGAAAAGACTAATTCACTCTATGTCAGGGCCGAGGCAACAAAGAAAGCAGCGTGCTTACAAGGCATCAGATGCATACAAGTGCTCCTCGTGGAGATGCCACTCAGTCCTCCCAGCATCCACCTCGGGAAGCTGTGAGTGGCCCCATTTTACAGATGAGGAAACTGAGACTGGGAAAGGTCATCTTTCAAGGTGAGTGGTTAAATTTGGGAAGTGATCCCAGGAAGCCTTGGTCTGGGAGAGAAGGCAGCCAATGTCGTTTGCTTTATTAAGCCAGTTATCATGGCTGGCAGGTGGAGCTCAGGCCTGCTCACCTCACCATTCAGACTCTGCATCTGACCCAAGTGCCTCTGCAACCCCAGGTGGCCTTTTTTTTTTTTTTTTTTTTTTTTTTTTTTTTTTTTTGCCAAGTTTGTAATAGAGGATTAGCAAAGTGCTGTTATGGTAACCCCAGTGTCATATTTTCAAGATCCTGCCTTCCACCCTCCTCAGCCACCAGCTCTGCTGGCATGAGATGGAGAAGTTTCTCAGCTGAAAGGCAGGGGTGTGTGGTGGCTCAAAGGAAGGGCTCAGGCAGGGTTCAAAGCCCTGACTCTGCTGCTGCTGAGCTATAGGTGCTTGGTGATGTTTCTTAATATCTCTGTGCCTCAGTTGCCTCACATGTAACATGGTATTGTGGACGCCATCGTGCTCTGCCCGCTGACACTTGCTTACCAATCTGATGTCCAGCTCCAGCACCTGTGACATTTTGCATGAGGTTTTCCCATGCCACCAGAGCTCTGGCCCAGGGTGGGCTAGAAAGGCTGGGGAATTGATGCCCATCCACCTCCGGGAGCAGCCTCAACCAGGGACTGAAGGGAGCAAGTGTATCCAGAACCCAGCTGCCTCTCCTTCCGAGGGGGCAACTCTAAGGCACGTTCAACGCTGCCTCTAGGAGTTCCCCAGCAGGTCTGAGCTCCACCTGCCAGCCATGATAACTGGCTTAATAAAGCAAACGACACTGGCTGCCTTCCCTCCTAGACCAAGGCTTCCTGGGATCACTTCCCAAATTTAACCACTCACATTCAAATCCTTGTCTCAGGGTTGGCTTCTGAGAGAACCCAAACTAAGACAAATAGGGATTATGCGCCCATTTTAGTCGAAGAGTTTTTTCAATAATTGTAAAGTGCTTAATAGTGCTTAGAACATACTGAGCATTCACTCAATGTTAGCTCCGATCCTTAATCCAGTAATATAGCCAAAGGAAAATATGTTAGCACATAAAAAAAGAAAGCATCAACTCGTTTTGCCCTTTTTTGCACCAAGGGAGGTCTACATGCCTGCCATCTCCTGACGTGGACGTGGAAGCAACATGGTTTGTGTTTCTTCTCCGCTACCTGGCAAAGTCACCTGACTTCCAAGCCTCACGGCCATCTGTAAAATGAATGACAGTAGTTCCAGCATTGTAGGGCTGAAGTGAGGGTTAATAAGGTAATACATATATGAGAATAGGAAGTGCTCAAATAAATGCCCAATAAATGTTAGCAATTCTAAATGTTTTACATTTTCACAATTTGACTTCCCTACAAAAAAGGCCCATAACTTGTTATCAAACATTAGCTTCTATTTCTACTACTTTACCTTTAAAATAAATAATTGCCAGGCTCGGTGGCTCATGCCTGTAATCCCAGCACTTCGGGAGGCCAACGCGGGCGGATCACGAGGTCAAGAGATCGAGACCATCCTGGCCAACATGGTGAAACTCCATCTCTATTAAAAATACAAAAATTGGCTGGGCGTGATGGCGCACACCTGTAGTCCTAGCTTCTCTGGAGGCTGAGGCAGGAGAATCGCTTGAACCTGGGAGGCAGAGGTTGCAGTGAGCTGAGATCAAGCCGCTCCCCTCCAGCCTGGTGACAGAGTAAGACTCTGTCTCAAAAAAAAAAAAAAAAAAAAAAATCAGAATGATAAAACTAGAATAAGATAAGAGGTCATATGATTTAAACTCATGGCTTTTTACATTTTAAATGTGTTTATGTATTTAGGAGGTATACATGCAGAATTCTAGCATGCATATGTTGTGTAGTGATGAAGTCTGGGCTTCTGGTATACCCATCACCTGACTAGTGAACAGTGGAACCCAATAGATAATTTTTTAACCCTTACCTCCCTCCCACCCTAACCTCATATCTTTGTCCAGTACTTTTGGTTGTAACCTGTACATTTTTAATACAATCGTGTTGTTTAAAGACAGGGATGCACCTGAGAAGTACACTGTTAGAGAATTTTGTTGTTGTGGGAAGATCATAGAGTGCTTACACAAAGCTAGATGGCATAGCATACTGCACACCAGGCTATATGGTATAGCTTACTGTTCCTAGGCTACAAACTTGAACAGCATGTGATTATACTGCATAGGGCAGGCAACTGTACCACAATGCTAAGTATCTATGCATCTAAACATGTCTAAACACAGGAAAGGAACAGTAAAAATACAGTATCAGAATCAGATGGGGCCAGGCGCAGTGGCTTACACCTGCCTGTAATCCCAGCACTTTGGGAGGCTGAGGTGGGTAGATCACCTGAGGTCAGGAGTTCGAGACCAGCCTGGCCAATGTGGTGAAACCCCATCTCTACTATAAATACAAAAATGAGCCGGGCGTGGTGGCGCATGCCTGTAATTCCAACTATTTGGGAGGCTGAGGCAGGAGAATCACTTGCGAACCTGGGAGATGGAGTTTGAAGTGAGCTGAAATTGTGCCACTGCACTCCAGCCTGAGCGACAGAGCGAGACTCCATCTCAAAAAAAAAAAAAAAAAGGAATTTTATGGGACCACCCTGGCATATGTGCTTCATCATTGACCAAAACACGTTGTTATGAAGCATGTGATTATATTACGTGGTTTAGACTCAGCGTGGTTAGATTCCCTGGAGAATATTGATTTTACTTCCTGTTGTTTTAACAATCACCAACTCAGGTTCAGACTGCTGGCTCTGTCTTGCCTTCCGTGGACGACGATTATGATAGCCATCCAGACACTGGCAGTGAGAGGGGAGGGGACTTGGCCTCCCCATGGCTCCCAGGGCTCTTTCTAACACAAGCAGTTTCTCCAGTCTTCAGCTTTGCCTCTCAGAGTCTCACTGTCTCTGGCCAGCAGCGAAAAAGCAGAAAGTGCACAAAGCCAATGAGCTGCTGCTGGTCTTGTGATATTTCCTTGTCTATCTCCAGCCTCTGGAATCCATGCTGTAGGTTGGTCTGCATGAAGGAAAGGGTCAAGGTTCCTGTCTTTCATCCTTAATGGGGGGTGAATCAATTACTGGAGAAGTAATAAGAGTGAATCACTTCTCATCTAGAGGCCAACACATTGAATACTTCCTATAAATTACTGCAGTAAGTGAGATTTAGTCAAGGAAGAACCAACAATTGCTATGGTCTCTACGACTTTCCTCTTATGGATTATTTTGGGGCCGGTTGATATAATCTTTATAAATATTTTCAGAAAACTTGTTTCTAGTTTTGGTCATTTAGAAACAGTTTCTAAAATTCAGTATGTTGTGACTTGAACGATTTTTTGTATTTGCTTGTTATTAGAAAAATAGAAAAGGAATGAGTAAGGCTGGGCATGAAGTCTCACGCCTACAATCCCAGTGCTTTGGGAGGCTGAGGCGGGAGGATACCTTGAGGCCAGGAGTTTGAGACCAACCTGGGTAACATAGTGACACCCCGCCACGATCTCAACAACAGCAACAACAAAAAGACATTAATGAACTTTAAAAGCATATAATCACCTTATTCATTTCCTGTAAAGATTTCAGGTGTTTGCTTTGCCTTTGTGCTTGTGGATAAATACAGTTGACATTATTCCAAGAACTCAGGAGACATTCTGTGGGCTCAAGTCCTGGCTCCCCCTCCTGATAGCTGCATGACGGAGATGTCTTTGGGTTTCAGTTTCCTCATCTGTGAAATGAAAACATAGTAGTCCTCCCTGGATGGGGTTTTGTTTGAGGATTTGAAGATCTAGTGCAAGTAAAGTGGCTAGAATAGTGTCATTGTTCTGAGAGTTTAAAAGATTTTGTTTTGTTGTCTAGGAATTAAAGACTAACGCCAACAGAGATCACAGAAAGCAACGGAGAGTCGTAATTTATAAGAAATGTGACCAATTTGTTCTTTCCTCATTTGTCTGAGGTGGTTCACATTCTGAAAGATCATCTGTTCTTTGGGTTCCTCAAATCCTTTTTCCTTCTTGCTTTGTGAGCAGAACCTTGCTTTTCCTGCTGGAGAGAGCCAGCTGGGTCCTGGGTCCCTCTTTTCATTTAGGCCCTTGTCCCCTACTTTATGTTCATTAAGGATTTGGGGAGGATGGGGAGGAGGAATAAATCTCTGAAAAAAATGCAGAGACCAGTTTTCTTATTTTAAAATCATGGTCTTTAAAGAAAAATATACTAAAGGCTGGGCATAATGGCTCACACCTGTAATCTCAGCACTTTGGGAGGCCAAGGCGGGCAGATCACCTGAGGTCAGGAGTTCGAGACCAGCCTGACCCATATGGAAAAACCCCGTATCTACTAAAAATATAAAATTAGCCAGGCTTGGTGGCACATGCCTGTAATCCCAGCTATGCAGGAGGCTGAGGCAGGAGAATCACTTGAACCTGGGAGGCAGAGGTTGCAGTGAGCCGAGATCGTACTACTGC
>NW_016107790.1:11289-30768 GCF_001604975.1 Cebus imitator | reverse complement strand
TTGCTGAAGATAAATATACCTTCTTCAATATGTACTGATGATTTGTTATTTCCATAATCCAAAATGAGTTTTATTATATCCTAACCTCTTTATGTTATATACATTTATTGAGGTTTAACTTACATCCATAAAGTGTGTACATCTTAAGTGCTCATCTCAACAAAATTTTACACACATGCACACCCATGTGGACACAACCCAGATCCAGGTACAGAACATCTCCGACCCCTGGTGTCCTGTCCCAGCCCAGGTCATCCTCCCCAAGGGTGACGGCCATCTGACTTCTGTCACCACAGGTTAGTTTTGCCTGCTTTTGAACTTAATATAGATGAAATGCTGTAGGAGATGCTCTTGTGTCTGGCTTCTTTCACACAGCATTGTGTCCATGAGATTCATCCATGTTGCTCTGGAGCAGTAATGTGAGCTTTTTCATTGAATAAATACATTCCATTGTCTGAATTTCATTGTAGTATTCCATTGAATGAATATATCCAATGTTTTCATTCTGTCCAAATGGGCCTTTGGGTTATTTCCAACTTGGGGCTATTATAAATAACACTACTATGGACAGTCATGTACACTTCTAATTAATGATTAATATGGCCTTTGTCCTCCTGTGATGACCCTATTTTAACCAAGTTGCGGTCACTTATAACCATGAATGTAGCTTTCAAAATGTTTGGATAAGAGGAATAAAGTGGCGAGTATTTATAAAGTGACTTGAACTTTACAATTAAAAGATCATTTACTTTGAAAAGCTGTATAAATGGTTATTTAAAATAGCTATGTGGCTTCTATCAAGCGATAAGTCATCTCTGAGCTTCAGTTTCCCCATCTGTTAAATGGATATAATAATAATATTGTGCAAAAATAATACAATTGTTTCAAGGATTAGGTGATAGTGAAGTAAAGCACTTAGATGGACCCTGGCCATCTGAATGCTCAATATTAATTGCTGTTATTAATTTTTTATCATAATGATGATATAGGGTAAAGTCAAAGATGGTATAAAGTTGCACGAGCATATAACACAAAGCAACCAGCGTAAACCAAGTGATTTTTTTAAATGCCAGACATAAGTTGTTCTGCTTTTCTTCCTACTTTATAACCTCTTTCCCATCAACGTTGATTCCTATAGTTAAATAAACCTGTATTTAAACAAAGAGATCTCCTGGATAAGATGGAGGAGGAAGAAAAAAGAAAAAAAAAACTTGGGCTGGGGAATCTGATGATTGTTGGGTCAGCATTAACTTTTGGCCTCAGTTTTAACCTTGGGGGACTGTTTTCATTGTTTGTACCTCTGCCTTAGATTCTCTTTCCTGGCCTTCTAATAATAGGTAATCATTTGAATTTAATCTGATCTGATCCAGTGTCAGGAATTCCAAAGGCCAGAGAGACAACTATTTCTTTTCCTTTTTTCTTTGGAGACAGAGTCTTATTCTGTCACCCAGGCTGGAGTGCAGTGGCAGGATGTTGGCTCACTGCAACCTCTGCCTCGAGGGTTCAATCAATTCTCATGCTTCAGCCTCCAGTGAAGCTGGGATTGTAGGCGTGCACTACCAGGCCAAGCTAATGTTTTGTATTTTTAGTAGAGACGGGGTTTCACTCCGTTGGCCAGGCTGGTCTTGAACTCCTGGCCTCAAGTTATTTGCCCACCCCAGCCTCCCAAAGTGCTGGGATTGCAGGCATGAGCCGCCATGCCTGGTCTAACTTATTTCTAATCTTACATGTTCCATTGGCTTCCCACATGGAATCACATTAAGGTGCTATCATTTTAAAGTGTGGATGCTGCAGCAGAACCCAGGTGGCTTTGATGAGAATGTGCAAACATGTAAGATTAAAAAGCTGCTATTGACAAAGCAGTGGAGTTATTATTATATAAATAGTCTTCAGCCGCGTCTTTGGATTTATGGTACTGGTCATTTCAGTATTAGTCAAGAAAGCTACTCCACTGGGCAATCATTCAAAGAAGGAGGGAAGAATGCCTCCTACACCCAAAGGTGTTTCCTAACTCGAAACAGAAACACATTTCATACATTTTTAACTTTTAATTTTGAAATCATTTCAGACTTCCAGGAAAGTTGCAAAAATAGCACAAAGAAACATCTACTCTTCACCCAGATTCCCAAATGTGAGCACTTTGCCATATCTGCCTCATTCTTCTTTCTCTCTGTTCACACCCACACGCATACACATACATGCACACAAATACATGTACACACACTCTGTCATTTTTTCTGAACCACTTAAGTTGCAGACATTGTATCCTTTTACCCCTAAATACTTCAATGCATATTTCCTAAAAACAAGGCTATTCTGTTTAATACCTACAGTATAATTATCAGACCTAGAAAATTAATACTGATGCCCTCTTAGCAATATTACCTAATCTGCAGGCTGTGTTCAATGGCCGACTAATGTCCTTTATAGCAAATGAAGAATTTTTTTAGTCCAGAATCTAAGATCACATATTATATGCATTATATTTAGGTGAATCTATTTCCTCAGAAAATAATCTTTCTTTTTTTTTTTTTTTTGGAGACAGAATCTTACTCTGTCATCCAAGCCGGAGTGCAGTGGTGCAATCTTGGCTCACACTGCAACCTCTCTACCTCCTGGGTTCAAACACTTCCCCTGCCTCAGCCTTCTCAGTAGCTGGGACTACAGATGTGCACCACCATGCCCAGCTAACTTTTTTTGTATTCCTAGTAGAGACGGGGTTTCACCATGTTGATCAGGCTGGTCTCCAACTCCTGACCTCAAATAATCCGTCCGCCACAGCCTCCCAAAGTGCTGGGATTACAGATGTGAGCCCCGCGCCTGACCTTCCTCAGAAAATATTCTGAGGGATGTTGAACTCTCCTTATTAGAAAATCCTTCCCTTAAGATAGTATTTTTGCTCTCCTGTTAATTGGATGACCAGTTGAAGGACTAGGTCAAAAGAATGTCTTCTAGCATATTTGCCTGTACTTATGGGAATAGGGCATGAAAGTAATCAAAACAAATATATTTCATTGTGTTGATTATATGCAAGTTAGACATCATTTAGGAAGATTAGGTCTTCCTGGCTTTTCAGAAAAAAAATGTTAGCATGTCAGTCATGGTGCTGCTTGGTGTTGTCTGTTGGTTGGATGTTAAGCTGTACAATTTGTGTGTCCTGCAGCCAATGCCTAGAGGTATAGATGACCCTTCTAAGAAAGCAGATGCTGTGTTTCTTCTTTCTTCAGACAATGGTCATAGCTGCTACACTTTCTTTGGCAGATGTGGTGCTGGAGAAAGCCATGCACAAGTGCATCTTGAAGCCCCTGAAGGGGCACGTGGAGGCCATGCTGAAGGACTTTCACATGGCCGACGGCTCGTGGAAGCAACTCAAGGAGAACCTACAGCTTGTGCGGCAGAGGAATCCGCAGGAGCTGGGGGTCTTCGCCCCAACCCCTGATTTTGTGGATGTAGAGAAAATCAAAGTCAAGTTCATGACCATGCAGAAGATGTATTCCCCGGAAAAGAAGGTCATGCTGCTGCTGCGGGTCTGCAAGCTCATTTACACCGTCATGGAGAACAACTCAGGTGAGGCTGCTGGGAGCCCAGGATCCGTGCCGCTTCCCTTCCGGGCCAGGGACAGACCTGTCTCCTGTCAAGCTTTCTGATTCCCAGTATCTCCTCCCTTTGGTCTGTTGATTTCACCAAGTGGCTTACAAAATTATAAGTGATTCTCTGATATCTGACAAATTAGTCACATGCAGTGGATTAAAATGTAAGCAGATGAGGGCAGCAAGATTTTTGAACCAGGCCAGTTTAATTAAAGATTTAGTTCAGGGTATGGTTACAAATTCAGTCTCTGGAGTCTGAGCTCAAATTTTTCCTCCGAGAAGAAGAAAATTAACGGAGGGACTTTGGCCCTCTTAATCCACCTTGCATGCTGCAGTTTTCTGTGTCTGTAGCCGGATGTGACCCTTTCTTTCATAAGGTGGGGATTAGCCGAGACAGCGCACACATAGCCCCAAGTGCAATGGAAATATCAGCAATTATCATTACAACATTTTGTCCAATGAAGGTTTGTTTCAATGACCTATAGTATGTGAAAGAAACTCAGAGTATTCAGTCATAATGAGGCCTCATTAGAGCCATTTCATTGGCTCGCCCTTCTTTGCTACAAGCTGAAGCAATATAATTGAAATTCTCCAAAGAGTTACAAACTTGGAAAGCCGGCCCTCAGATTTACCCTTGCTGCTTCCTGTAGATGTAGGAGTAACTATGAATCATGGATAGTGATGGAGCCCTGCATTGTCCCAGGTCTTCAGTAAGCTTATTGTAATTCCGAGGACGGTTACAAACTTTCTTCTGAGTGAAACTGCTTAATGGAGAAGCAGCAGAGAGAAAACACAGGCTCTATTAACGACTGCTTGAGTAGACAGGAATGTGTGTGCACTTTGGGAATTGTTGAGTGAAGACATTAAAATATGAGCTCCTGGGCCTGGTAATGATAGGATGTGAACATCGCCTCCTAAGTCTGCAAGCATATTTCACATATTGGAAACATATTTTTTATAGCTCACAGTCATTTCTAAAAAATTCCCCAAATAATATCTGCACGGGATTATGCTCCTCTGAAGCAGTTTCTTGACACTGATATAGACAGGATAATTCTTTGTTGTGGGGGCTGTCCTGCTTCCCGTAGGAAGTTTAACAGCATCCCAGATGTCCTCTGCACACCCACCCTCCAGTTATGTCAATGAAAAATGTCTCCAGACAGTGCCAAATGTCCCCTGGGGGACAAAATCATCTCCAGTTGAGAACCAGTGATGTAAAGAAAACTAGAAGTAAAGGCTAACATTTTTTCCAATATGTTTCTATTAGTCAATGTATATCTTTAACATATACCAAGCTTGCACATTTAAAGAAGTTAGCTGTGTGCTCACATTGAATACAGAGCAAAGTTTGCTTATTTCTGGTTTGAGTTTGGTCTTGTCATTATGTTTGTGAATAATATGCACAGCAAGCAATAGGAAATAAAACACAAAGAATTAGCATAAGTAAATATTTTATAAGTGTTTTATACTGTTTGCTAAAAGTTAAAATATTTTAAAGACTATTCTGTTCTATCACCTAATTTTATACAAATTATAAAACTAGGGAGAAAATCTGTAATGTGTTCAGTGATTCATAGACATTCATTCTGAAACTGTAAGGGCTGGTCTCTAACATTAGCAGCTGGGAGGGTCACAGGCTACACAGGATTTCAGAAACACCCACCTCTGTTTATAAATAATGCAGTTCCCCAGAGTGACTCCTTGGTTTCTAATAAAAGCAGCAAGTAGGATATGAAAGAAAGAAAAGTTGGTAAAAATATTCCATCTCGTTGTTTGTTCCTGCTCTCAGGGAGGATGTATGGCGCTGATGACTTCTTGCCAGTCCTGACCTATGTCATAGCTCAGTGTGACATGCTTGAATTGGACACTGAAATTGAGTACATGATGGAGCTCCTAGACCCATCGCTGTTACATGGAGAAGGTAACTATTTTTGAGAAAAGTTGAAGGAACTGGGTGATATTTTTTTCAACTTTTTTATAATTGAGATGAAATTCATGTCACATAACTATCATTTCATAGTGAACAGCTCAGTGGCATTTGGTATATTCACAATGTCATGCATTCTCCCCCTTTATTTAGCTTCAAACTGTTTTCTTCACCCTATAATAAAACTCTGCACCCATTAAGCAGTTACTTGGGTGCTTTTTTGACATCTTAAATGTTAACTGCATTTTTTTTTAAATTAAAAGAATGTACTAACCTTTTTCTGATTACAAAAGTGATAATACACACTCATGGTAGAAAATTTGGAAAAGTCTGGAAAAAAAATATAACCCCATCTTAACTATAATTCACTAAGATTGCTTAATGGCAATAAAAAAAAATATGTTCAGTAGAATAAATGTCATTAAGAAATGGTTTCTTTGATTCCAAGAGGAAATTATAAACTTTTGTTGAGAATACTTCCATTGCCAGAAAAATAAATAACCTGTTCTTATGTTAGTGAAATGGATAAAAGTTTGGCCTTGTTTTCATTTTTTAAAATTTTATTTTCAAGATGAAAACAGTATTAATTTTTTTCCAGTTTTCTTTTTAAAGTATCTGCCCATTTTTACAATAAAAATACAGGGGTGTGGAATCTGTGCAGTTTGCTTTCAATTTATCATCTTGGCAGTTCGGGTTCCTTCTCTTGTGTCTGCCTAACCCCAACGTGTCTTAGCAGAAATTCCTTCTCCTTACACATGCCTTAGGTATTTTGCCATGGAAATGATTAGAATGTTTGGCACGGTAGTGCACAGCCTTGAAAAGCAGAAATAACTGGGACTGTATGTGAGCTTGTCTTTTTAAAGGAGGACAAATCAAGGCCTGTGCACCGTGAATCCTCTTAATCCATTTTTATGTATCCAGATAAAAGCCCAGACAGGCCCTGGGGGAGATTTTTATGTATTCTTTCCTCCGGTGAGTTTCAGTCTGGGCTTGAGTGGAAAGGTCCATCTCCGACAGGATTCCCTAAGGAATGTGTCATCCCAGCATTTTCCCTGGAGGGAATGAAATGCATTTTTATCACCCCCAGAATGTGCCCCTTAGTCTCCTCAGTCCTGTAATGTGAATTCCCCAGGCCTTGGTTTTCCTGTCCGAGGGACTGCCCTCCCTGGAGCCCTGAATTTGCCCTTCCCACGTGGCCTAGGTAGTGCTGACTCAGGAGGAGGGATCTCTCTCCTCCCGTCCCTAACCCCAGGCAGGTATGAATGGGCCTCTTTCATGCTTTCACCCTTTAGCTTCTTCTGTCTCCTCATTAATATTCCGGACCCTGCAACCAGACACTTCTCGATGAGCCTTGAGGCTCTCCCTGGAGCTTTTCTTGCCTGCTCTGCCCTGGGATTAGACAGGACAAGGCCAAACATGTGGTTTTGCCCAGGGACCAAGAGAAGCGTGTTAGTCTAACACGGCATGCTTTCCTTCCTTCCACTGGAATATTTGTTATTAATACAGTTTGAGGTTTGGTTATTCTTTTTCAAGCTTCAATCATGTTTAATTACAGTAATAAGTATACAGAGCTCTTAGGGCTTTGGGGAAAAAGACATGCCAATTTCACTTAGAAAGTCACGATTCCATTGCTGACAGTGTGCACTCAGGACAAACATTTGCTTATATCTTGTGGCCCAAGGATAGATACCTCCTGCCCCTTTCTCAGATGGGCCCCCGGCAAGGTCCTGTGTTGATAACTGATGGGATAGGTGGCTGTCATCTCCCCACAAATCCCACAAGATAGACAAGGGCACAGCTAGTGAGGACACAAAGCGGCTGATGAGCTCGCACTTGAACTAGAGCCTGCTTCCACTTAACCGTGTCTGGGACTTCTTGGCTTCCTTCCTTGGGAGAGCAGGCGGCCTAGTCGGGTTGGCTGTGATCACAGACCAGGCCTGCACGGCATCGAACTGAAGCTGTGCATCCTGGGAGGAAGAGGTTACTGAGCAGTGGCAGCAATACAGATGGGACTTTTCCATGCCTGCCCAAAGTCCTCTTTGGTTTGTGGGGTAGCAGCCACGTCTCTTTTCTGCTGTTTAAGTAGGTATTCTCATTTGCCAAAAAGGCGTCACAGAATCCCTTAGAAGTGCACAGCTCTTGTGGTAGGGCTAAAGTTTTGCTGAAATTTAAAACCTTCTCTAATTGCATCCACATGTTTCAAAGTGTGGTCAGTTTTGTGTTTCCAGCATTTTGAGTTTTCTCCTTAGTGTCCTGAACAGATGAGAGCTAGAGAGTCTAACATGTGAAGTCCAAGGGAGCCCCCCTCCACCCCTACAAAGATTCTAACAGTCTTCCAAGTCCTGTTGCTCAAATCTTGACCCCTCCACACAGCCTTTCCTGAATGTGTTTATATTGATTTCTCCTGAAATTCTCTGTATAGCATCTGTATTCTGGATTACTGAGTTTCACACACAGTCACATGCTGATTTGTTTGTGGGGCAAATATTTGGTAAAGCTCAACAATTCAGGCCAGGCAAGGTGGCTCACACCTGTAATCTCAGCACTTTGAGGGGCCAAGGCAGGTGGGTCACTTGAGGTCGAGCGTTCGAGACCAGCCTGATCAACATGGAGAAACCCTGTCTCTACTAAAAATACAAAATTTACCGGGCACGGTGGCGCATGCTTGTAGTCCCCGCCACTTAGGAGGCTGAGGCAGGAGAATCGCTTGAACCCGGGAGGCAGAGGTTGCTGTGAGCCGGGATCGTGCCTTCCCACTCCATCCTGGGCAACAAGAGCGAAATTCTGTCTAAAAAAAAAACAAAAAAGAAAGATCAAGAATTCAAAACTCTTAACTAGGGCAATTATACTGTAGGTGGCAAGGTCTGGAAAACCCTTCACATCACTCTACACAAAAAGCTTGACATGTGATCAATGGAAAGTGCATGGCTCAGGACGACCCAGATTATGCTGCAGGAAGAAATAACCTCAAGTTTTCATCCACAACCTTAAAACAACAAGGGTGCTTTTCTTTCTCGAGTTCACATCCAGCGCAAGTTTGCAGGGTGTGCGGCTCCTGATCCACATGAAGGGGACAGTTGCCATCTTGCATGTTGCTACTTGTTGACCAGAGAGAGGCTTCCACGGGGTCTCACATAAACAGTCAACGGTGACACTTCTGCGCAAAACTCCTTTTACCAAACTGACTTATGATCCCTGCAGGAATAAATTGCCAGTGTTTTTTTTAGCAAAAGACACATTCATAAACTTCTGGAGAGTGGGGACTCTGATTCTACTTCTTACAAACCTATTTCTCCCCTGTAGCTCGCTGTGGCTCACAGTAGAGATTCGATGGGTATTCTGACAAAGAATGTCTGTAAATCTAAAATGTGCTGTGCCCAATTAGGGAATTTTAAATAAACATTCAGGGCGACACCTAGTGGCTGTTCAGCACAGAGACCATAAATTCCTCCCCAGGCACCTAATTATGTTAGGACAAAACATAATTATTCATATGAACGAATACATACACATCTCACAGTGTCGTCAGCCCTTTTACACTCCTCAAGAACATAAGAGATCATTCCTAAAGCAGCATCACCGGAACATCATTTTCCTGTAAATTATTTTATCCTAGATGGCAGATGTTATGTCAGTAAGGGGTAAGGAAGGGAATCAGGGGATAGAAATTATGTTTGAAATATTCACACTTTTGTGGACAGTTCTTTCAAAGTGTATAATTTACTTAAAATTCAGAAAATATGCATTTAATATTTGTTGTTGTTGTTGTTGTTTGTGACGTAGTCTCGCTCTGTCGCCAGGCTGGAACTGTTTGTAACGTAGTCTTGCTCTGTCGCCAGGCTGGAACGCAATGGCTTGATCTCAGCTCACTGCAACTTCCATCTCTCAGGTTCAAGCGATTCTCCTGCTTCAGCCTCCCGAGTAGCTGGGATTACAGGCGCCCGCCACCACACCCAGCTAATTTTTGTATTTTTAGTAGAGACGGGGTTTCACCATGTTGGTCAGGCTGGTCTTGAACTCCTGACCTCGTGATCTGCCCGCCTCGGTCTCCCAAAGTGGCTGGGATTGCAGGCATGAGCCACTGCGCCTGGCCATGTTTTTCTTTTTTACTTTTTTTTTTTTTTTTAAACAAAACTCTTTTTTTTGAGACAGAGTCTCGCTGTGTCGCCAGGTGCCAGGCTGGAGTGCAGTGGCACGATCTCGGCTCACTGCAACCTCTGCCTCCCGGGTTCAAGCAATTCTCCTGCCTCAGCCTCCTGAGTAGCTGGGACTACAGGTGCACACCACCACACCCAGCTAATTTTTGTATTTTTAGTAGAGACGGGGTTTCACCATGTTGACCAGGACGGTCTTGATCTCTTGACCTCAGGATCTGCCCACCTTGGCCTCCCAAAGTGCTGGGATTACAGGTGTGAGCCACCACGCCCGGCCAACAAAATTCTTGTTTATCAGAAATAGAAAATATCAATTTCTAAAAGAGAAAGCCAAGGGCAGGTGTTGCCAGGAGTCTGTGGACTGATGGAGGTGATTCTCGCCTTGGATTGTCTCACAAGCCTGACTTTCTCCCCACCTTGCTATCAGGACTTAATACCCCAACTATGCCTGGCAAACATTTTTCACAATTGCACTGTAATAATTTTGGCCAAGAAAGGTGGCTCATGCCTGTAATCCCAGCACTTTGAGAGGCTGGGACAGGTGGATCAGTTGAGGCCAGGGTTCGAGACCAGCCTGACCAATATGGTAAAACCCTGTCTCTAGGAAAAATACAAAAATTAGGCAGGGGTGGTGGCACATGCCTGTAATCCCGGCTACTCAGGGGAGGATCGCTTGAACTTGGGAGGCGGAGGTTGCAGTGAGCTGAGATTTTGCCACTGCACTCCAACTTGGATGACAAAGCAAAAAGCAAGACTCCCTCTCAAAAACAAAACAAAACAAACGAACAAATGCTTTAGAGGTTTGGTCAGTCTCACGCACTAGAATGGAAATCCCATCAGTGACAACAGGAACCTTGTGAGGCTGGCTTGTCTGTGCTCCTCTGGCCCCTCCCAGGCCTGGGTGGCTCCATAAATCTCTGCGGGATGGCTGTGTGAAGGGCCAGTTGGAGGAGTGAATGGTATGCTCTTGGACATGTGCTTCTGTGATCCCACAAGGAAATGCATGTAGAAGAAATAATAAAAACACAAAACATGCCCTCTAACGCTGGCATCCCCTGTTAAAAACCCAAGAGCGGAGGCTGGCACTGGGAGGACCCACTCTTTCTGCTCTTTTCAGGAGGCTATTACTTGACAAGTGCATACGGAGCACTTTCCCTGATAAAGAATTTCCAAGAAGAACAAGCAGCACGACTGCTCAGCTCGGAGACCAGAGACACCCTGAGGCAGTGGCACAAACGGAGAACCACCAACCGGACCATCCCCTCTGTGGACGACTTCCAGGTGCGCAGCTGGCCACCCCTTTGCTTCCTTCGTCCTCCAGGAATGCAGAGCTGGCTAACCCAGTGCACCCCAGCTCAGAGTTCCCCACTGTGTTGAATTATTTGTCAGGAAAGGGATATCTCAAACCACCCTCTGGCCTTGTTACACTGCTCTGTTTTCTTTACATTTATATATGCATGGGATATTTGGCCCAAGTTTTGCTGTCCTTAAGAAAACCAAATTGCATGAAGGCAGGATTTCTGCCAAAACAAGCAGGCAAGTCAAAAAGGAGGAGGAAGCGCTTGGCATAGGCATTGGAGATTTTGTTTCATCAGGAAACAGCCGCTGTGTTACGCGATGCAATTGGCCTAGTTTCTCTTTGAGAAGAGGGAGAAGATGTGATGTCTGTCCTCCTCTCCTTCCCTTTTCTCTTGCCCACTCTCCAAAACAGAAGACCCCAGGATCTCAGCAGCAGTTTGCAGCCCAGAGTGACTGGGAGAGCATCTGAGCGAGTCCTGCTCAGGTTCCCTGACAGGGCTTTTCCTGAACATGAGCTGCTGCTTGGGAATGTGGGATTCCCAATGGGCTTGTTTCTTATAAAGTAGAGGTGGGTTAGGGCTATAGAAATCTTTACCCAAGGCCAGGCATCAGGGCTCATGCCTGTAATCCTAGCACTTTGGGAGGCCAAGGCGGGCGGATCACTTGAGGTCAGGAGTTCAAGACCAGCCTGGCCACATGGTGAAACCCTGTCTCTACTAAAAAATATAAAAATTAGCTGGGTGTAATGGCAGGCATCTGTAATCCCAGCTACTCAGGAGGCTGAGGCAAGAGAATCGCTTGAACCCAGGAGGCGGAGGTTGCAGTGAGCCGAGATCATGCCACTGTACTCCAGCCTGGGTGACAGAGTGAGATTTCATCTCAAAAAATAAAAACAACAACAACAACAAAGGAAATCCTTACCCAACACAATAATTCCTGATTCATTCATTGTCTGGGAAATAATGAGTGAGTTGCCAAATGTCTTCAAATAATATTTTGAAGGTTTTTAATTAAATGATAAAACCTGCCTGTCCTTTGTTTATGTGTTCCCCATGATGAGTTTCCAAGCAGGGAGGGATCTGGAAAGCAGGACAGATTTGTCTACATGTCCACATTCACCTGCCTTGCCTTTTTTTTTTTTTTTTTTTTTTTTTTTTTTTTTATGATGGAGTCGTCTCCCTCCGTCACCCAGGCTGGAGTGCAATGGCACAATCTCTGCTCACTGCAACCTCTGCCTCCCAGGTTCAAATGATTCTCCTGCCTCAGCCTCCGGAGTAGCTGGGACTACAGGTGCTTGCTACCATGCCCAGCTAATTTTTTTTTTATATTTTTTGTAGAGATGGTTTTTTACCGTGGTGGCTAGGCTGGACTCAAACTCCTGGCCTCAACTGATCCACCCACCTCGGCTTCCCAAAATGCTGGGATTACATGCGTGAGCCACCGTGCCTGGCCATATTTTTAATAAGAGCTCTGAAAATAGAGGGTCAGATGAGGTGGCTCACACCTGTAATCCCAGCACCTTAGAGGCTGAGGCAGGAGAATCACTCGAGGCCAGGAGCTGGAAACCAGCCTGGGCAACAAATGAGACCCCGCTCTACAAAACACAACACAAAATGTCAAGTTAGCCAGGCGTGGTGGTGGTCACCTGTAGTCCCAGCTACTCAGGCAGCTAAGGTGGGAGGATCACTTGAGCTGAGGAGTTTGAGGCTACGGTGAGCCATGATCACACCACTGCACTCCAGCCTGGGCAACAGAATGAGACCCTGTCTCAAAAACAAAAAAAAGACAAGTCGATCTTTGCAAGCCAAGATCAGCGCATTCTTCGCCAAGATTGCAGTATTCTCGGAAATTCCTTCTCAAGCACATAAACCTAAAGAGTGAGAACGCATGTGCTGTACACTCCCCACCCTGTTGCACTGTTTAAGAAGGTCCCCATGCCACTCAGCACATGCAGACCCCTGGGGTGCCATCATAGAACCATCCAGGGAGGGGCTGCCTGAGGCAGAACAGAGGAAGTGAGGAAAGTTCGTTGTTCCCTCCCCCACCTGCCAACACACCCTTCCTCCTCCACCTCTTCACCTGGAGCCCCCAGACACCATGGAGCTGCTGCTTCTGCAGCCACTCCCTCCTGCCCTCATTGACCCTGCTCACCTTGGAGGCGCACACCTTCTCAGAACGTAACCAAAGAGGGACATGCTCAGCATTCAGCTCAGGGGTCAAAGCAAAACCTCAGACCCAAGCTCCATCTGAAATCCCTAAATCAGAGGTCAAAGGCACAAAGGTCTTCTCACATGGGAAGAAAAAGTACACCTTAGCGGTAAAGGTGGTAGGGCTGACCCTGCCACGTCCTAGCTGTGTGGCTTTAGGCACGTTACTTAGCCTCTCTGTGTCTCAGTTTCTTCACTGGTCAAAGAGGGATCATGTAGACCCTGTCTCTAAGGAAAAAAATGTTTTAAGGGTGTCAGTGTCACTCTGGGTGCTTCCCACTAGCTCACCTCTCTTGCAAAGTGACTGGGCTAGCAGAAGTCCCCACGGAAGCAGATATAAAACATATCAGATACATGTGCAGAGCTCACCATCCTTCCCCAAACTTTCCCTTCTATTATCCCAGGAAACCCTCGTGGTGACCATGCAGGCACCTGGACAGAGAGCCCTCCTTCCCTTCACTGCTGATCAGGGTTGCCAGATTTAGAAGAAGAAAATGTATTTGTTTTCTAGATACAACTCAAATGTAACTGGGTGTTCAAAATTTCATCTGATAACTCCACTCTTAAGGAAACAGAAACAAAGTTATCTGGGGTCCCAAAACCTAAGAGAACCCAGTGTGAGTTTAAGATTCTTTATGCCTGGTCTGGGCTTTGTATCTTGTAAGATCACAGGTTTACATATTTCATGATAGCATGTGGCTGGCACGATTGCAGCGCCTGAGCCTGCAAATGTCTTTGTTTAATTCCTTGCAGCCCCACCTTGCACGTAATCAGCTCCATCTGCAAAGTATTTGGCAGAATCAACATTCTTCTCCTGACTTTTTCCACATTGTGTCCAGAGCCACTAGGAGCCTTGTATTAGATTGAATCACATGAAATTACCATTTAAGGGAGATAAAAAATAGTCAAATGTCAGCGCTTTTTTTGTGTGTGTGATTCAACCTAAATTATTGCCCTTGTCTAGGATTATTTTTAAAGTATGTTAAAAGTGAGAACAAGCCGGGTGCAGTGGTATGCACCTGCAGATTTAGCTACTCAGGAGGCCGAGGCAGGAAGATCACTTGAGTACAGCCTGGGCAACATAGTGAGATCCCATCTCTTAAAAGGAAAAGAAAAAAACAAAAAGTGAGCACAGTGTGTGCTGTTGTGTCGATGTTTTAAATCTCTTTCTCCTGACTTCCTTCATACTCTTGTGCTATTTGGTTTATTTTTCAGGCTGGGAAGAAGCCCAGCATTGGATGTGGTTCACATTCTTAAGCAGGGGTTTCTTAGCCAGGCTTTATGAGGGATATGGAAAGATCAGAACCAGGCCTGCATGGACTTCTGGCTTCTTATAGTTGCAGTGAATCATGTAGTTATCCTTGCCGCTGTCCAAAGTCAGATAGCCTCTTTGCTTGCCATCCAAAGCCTCATGGCCTGACATCAGACATTATGACGGGACAGGGTCTGGAAGTGGCTCACAGTTACCCCCTCCCCTGGTCTCCCATCATGCTCACCGTCTAGTTTTCTCTTCTGACTGTCTCAACATTCTTCTTACACCTGCAGAATTACCTCCGAGTTGCATTCCAGGAGGTCAACAGTGGCTGCACAGGAAAGACCCTCCTTGTGAAACCTTATATCACCACCGAGGATGTGTGTCAGATCTGCGCTGAGAAGTTCAAGGTGGGGGACCCTGAGGAGTACAGCCTCTTTCTCTTCGTTGACGAGACATGGCAGCAGCTGGCAGAGGACACTTACCCTCAAAAAATCAAGGCAGAGCTGCACAGCCGACCTCAGCCCCACATCTTCCACTTTGTCTACAAACGCATCAAGAACGATCCTTACGGTGTCATTTTCCAGAACAGGGAAGAAGACCTCACCACCTCCTAGAAGACAGGTGGGACTTCCTAGTGGTGCATCCAAAGGGGAGCTGGAAGCCTTGCCTTCCGGCTTCTATGTGCTTGAGCTTGAAAAGCAGTCACCTCCTCGGGGACCCCTCAGTTTAGTGACTAAGCCATCCATAGGCCAACTGGGCCAAGGGCAACTTTAGCCATGCAAGGTAGCTGAGGTTCGTGAAACAGTAGGAGTCTCTTTTGGCAATGGAGAATTGCATTTGATGGTTCAAGTGTCCTGAGATTGTTTGCTGCCTACCCCCAGTCAGGTTCTAGGTTGGCTTACATGTATGTAGATGTGCAGAAGAAACACTTAAGGCACAAGCTCTTTTGAATTCAACAGCAGGTGTTTGACAAGACTGTCCGATGCAGCGCGTCAGGTGATCCTCACTCCTGTGGATGGCTTCATCTCTTCCTTCCTTCCTTCCTTTTTCCTTTTTTTTTTTTTACAAAGAGCCTTCATGTTTTTATATATTTCATAGAAATTTTTATAGCAGTTGCAGGTAAACTGTCAGGATTGGTTTTTAAAATATTTTTGTAACTTTAAAATATTCTATAATTATGCATGTGATTTTAACATTTAATATTCAAAAATAAATCTCTTGCTGGATTTGAGAGTATTGCATTTTAAAAGTCTCTCTTCTGTAACTGGATGTTTTGGCAACTTTGTGGGGAGAGACAGCTGGATTTCTTAAAGCCATGTATTCCTGACACTGGCCACAGAATGCCTTTGGAAATCGGATGTACTGTTACCTTGTTCACGTTTAGTGGTGTTTTGCTCTTTTGTTTTTTAAACAAATGATACTGAGAATAAGGAGAGAAACGAATGTAGAGAGAGGTAGAGAGAGAATCACGGACTCTAACAAAGGACTGAGGAGTGCAGTCTGCTGGTTCAGGCTCTTCGAAAGATGTGGAAAAAGAGATAGAACGAACCACCTATGCTTAAAATACTGTAAATATGCAATGAGGTTTGGCAAAATCTACTCCGTGTGTGATTTGCTTTTAGAAACAATTTTGAAAGCCCCCTGAGGAAAATAAAAATCGGGACTCCACGTTTGGATCCCTTTCCACGAACACCCGCTTCATTGAAGCTGTTTTTCTCTCTCCTGGAGTTCCCCTCTGGGGTCCCCTTCCACACTCCCTCGTGGAAGCCTGCCTTCCCCTCCTAAACTCCATCCCTCTCTATTCCCTTCCACTCCGTGTGGAGCTGCTTTTCTCTCCTGGATTGTATCTTTCTGGATTCTCTCACTCAGTGTGAGAGTTCGCTGTTTCTTTCTCTCTCCTTCTCCTGTTTGTCTCTCTCTTTAAATAAATCACTTCCTACAAACAAACAAACAAAAAATCAAGTAGAATACCTTTTCTCCCCTTTCCAGAGAAATTAAAACTAACAGCATCAAACTATTGGGACCCGAAACCAAGTAATGTATAATGTGGCTTTTGTGGAGTTAAATAAGATGCTGCACAATGGAGAAAAAATTTGGAAATACACACACACAAAACTACATTATCAGAATCTACAGTGAAATTAAACTTACGTTAAATAAAACCAGTTTGCAGGTGCACAAACGATGAGGGTCTTGTATCCATGTAACACAGGTAGTTACAAAAGCACGCCATTGTACTGTGTAAAGATGCATAGTCATCTAATTTGGTTGGCTTTGTACCTTGTACTTTTTTTAGCCTTGGCTTTTGTTGAACTAGAACCCTCAGCATATACTGTGTTGTACTTCCTTTTGTAAATGATTTTTTTTAATGGAATTTTGCACATAATACATTGTAATACTGTATGATAATCATGTGTGAAAATAATTTTTGAAATGTCCTTTGGTTGTCTTTTCTTTTTTCCTTTAGAGTAGGAATATATTCATGCACCGCACAGGGTCGTGGACAGATGAAATCCAAGCCAGGATTTGTGGTTAGAAGATCTATTCAGGGTGTAAGCAGAAAAGCTCACGTTTCTCAGAAGCTCCTTTTTTTTTTTTTTTTTTTTTTTGAGACGGAGTTTCGCTCTTGTTACCCAGGCTGGAGTACAATGGTGCGATCTTGGCTCACCGCAACCTCCGCCTCCTGGGTTCAGGCAATTCTCCTCTCAGAAGCTCCTTCTGACAAAGGGCAAAAGTTAAGGAGCAGGAGGAAAAGATCATCTTCCCACCTGAGAATGTTTCCATGGTTTTCTGGTACAGTACTTGGCTTAGTTGGACCTGGAGCAAATCACAGGTAATTGAACAAGGAGTTAACCGGGGCCCTGCAGACAGCCCCGCCCTGTCCTCATACCACCTCTGTAATGCCCTGGCTGACAGGTCAGTGCTGTTTCAGAATTGACAGAACAGAGGCTCAGTCTCCTCGCTGCTATACTCCCCATGCTTGGAATGGTGCCTGGCATATATTAATAGTAAGTGCTTAATAAATCCTTGTTAACTGAAGGAAGGAAAACACAAGTTTAGAAGGGTTTCTAACTCATCAGTGGGAGAGATCCCTAAAGATTAGAACGGGGACTGAATGGGCTGCTTGCTTTCGATGTTTACAATGAACTCAAAGATGACAGCTCAGTCCATATGGTTGCCCTTCCCACTCTTCAAACTAGGATCATCAGGCTTTGTTTTAAAGCAGGTCACAGCCTTTGGATGCGAGGCAGCCTGTGCAGCTTTTCGCGGGATGAGAGCAAGCCCAGAAAAGGAAAAGGTAGCGTGGGCAGAAAGCAACATCACAAGACAGTCCCTGGTTTTGTCGTTGGGCAATGCTTCCCTGTTAAAATTACAACACAGCATGCGCCTCCACTTTCCCCCCATGCAGGCATTTCTCACTTCCCAAATTGCCAGGAAACAGACTTGGGTGAAGGTTGGAAGGAATAAGAGGAGAGTAAATATACACATGCTGGGTGGAGGAAGAGGAGGATGCATGTCCAAATTTAAAAATATGTTATAGCTAAGGTGGGAGGATCGCTTGAGCCCAGGAGTTGGAGGCTGCAGTGAGCTACGTTCCCACCGCTGCATTGCAGCCTGGATGACAGAGAAACCCTGTCTCCACCCAAAAAAAGTAAAAATAAAAACATGTTATAAAGTTGAATGCTGGCCAAAAGAAGGGATTTTTTTTTTTTAAATGTTGCATGCACTGCCAAATGCTTTCACTCTAGCACCACCCCTCCCCCTGGGACACAGAATAGAAATAGCGACTGTTGAAGTAGTTCATACCATGTGGAAGTTACAACTTCCGATCTATGAGAAAATACAAAGGACAGGAAACCCAAGCATGAATGCTTCCATTCACAAATGCGGTTCCGTCCTCATTGGGCAGCTGTTACCTTCAGCTTCTTTAAGAGACTTGAAATGAGGGAGCACTCCAATCTCTAACAGCATGCCTGGTCATGCCTGGTCACACCTGGTGTGATTAAATTCTTCCATTTAAAAGTAGAGTTTGCCTGAATTCTGAGGCTCTATATAAAACACTTAGAATATGATTACACTAATGAATCTGAGTATTTCCTTTGACTGCACACATTAGAACTGCTATAGCCAGCTCTCATTTCTCACTGCTGGGGAATGGGGGATGGTCAGATCCTGCCACCTGGGGAGAGGGGTTCAGAACCTGAGGACCAGGGGTGGCCAGGGAGGAGCTCCTTCCTAGACGGTGTGTGCCTCTGTAACCAGCCTTTGGTTTCCTGGGGGAAATACCACTACACCATAATTAGCTCCATTGCTTCCCTTTCTTCTCATTTCCCCAGCATGACTCTGTGGGCTGGGTTTTTCGTAAATGCAGTAGGTTCGAGGATGCTCTTACCTCTATTCCAACGCTCGTTGACAAAATGCAGGCTCTGATCCTTTTCACAGTTTGTTTCTGCAGTTCCAACCAGAGATTCAAAAACTGAACCCAGTCCCACTGCAAACATTACTCACCCACACTACCTGTCATCAAGGCTCGGTGTCCTCTCTTCTATTGAATAGGTGGCTCTCAGCTTGAAGTCGCCTGGAGTCTTTTAAAACTCCCGATGCCCCAGCTGCCCAGCCTGTCAGAATCTCTGCAGAGGTGACCCAGCAGGCCACATTTATTTTAAACTTTCAAGGTGCTTCTGCTGTGAAAACTGCTGGTTTAGATCAAAATGTGGATGTCAATATAAAAACACACCTGGGAGAAGTAACGCCTTGCCTAACCAAGACCACTGACAGCTAACCAAGCATGCACTCTCAACCTGATCTGGCTGGCAGAGGACCATGGAACGTGTACTTCTGGCCTGGTGCTATCCAGTAAGAATACGAGGCAAGCCACAAAGGTAATTGTACATTTACTAGTGGCCACCTTTTTAAAAAGCAAAAGGAAATGGGTAGAATCAATTTTAGTAATTTTATTTAGGTCACCATATCTCAAATATATTTCAACAACTAATCAAAAATATCAAAGAGGTATTTTACATTCTTTTATTTTTTTTTTTTTTTT
>NW_016107790.1:6152-9960 GCF_001604975.1 Cebus imitator | reverse complement strand
GGTGGTGGTGGTGGTGGTGATGGTGATGGTGGTGATGGTGGTGATGGTGGTGGTGGTGGTGGTGGTGGTGATGGTGGTAATGGTGATGGTGGTGATGGTGGTGATGGTGGTGGTGGTGGTGGTGGTGATGGTGGTGTGTGTGTGCAAGTTGAGAGTAGCTCATTTTCCCCATTCCCTGCTGGCCAAGAGCATCATCAGGGCCCATAGCCAGTGGTGACTTTCGCCAAGAAGGGAAAAGAAAGCAAGGGAGTTTGCAAAGACACTTTGCTGGCTTCCCAGTCACAGCCGCAGTAAAATCCCGAGAGGAACCATCTCTGCCTGCATAAGGGTCTAAAATGGTATTTCCCAGAAATAAATTATTAAATAAAAGCAGAAGTAGAGTCAGTTATTATTTTAACAACTTTCCTCCACTTTTTTCCCCTTTTACTTTATTATATTCACTAATTTATATAGAATTTGTATGTACATTTATATCATTTAACAAGATTGTTCTTTAAAACATTGTGCTTTGCCAAGAAGAATATGGAGTTTAATGTGATTAATTCTCTTTATTTCTGATGTCATGCTTCTGATTTCTTGCCACTTCTACAGATTATGAGAGAATGCACTTATTTACCACATTACAGTTGCCATGCATTTTATCTTTCTCACTCCCATTTTTCTCTGGAGCCTATTGATGTACGATCTTAGGCAGAACAGACTTATGCATCTATTATCTACTGACAGAAAAACTACAGAAAACAATAAACTGCTAGCGACTCATTAACCAAGCAGAAAAAAAAAATACGTAAGTGAACCAGCTAGGACATCACAAAACTTCTATTTTTTACTAGCACATGAAAATATGAGACTTGACAAATAGCCAACTCTCATTGAACAGATAGTTTAGAGTTTTGCTGTGAAAGCAGAGTCCATGAATCAAGTATCATATCTTTTGGGAGTCTGTGAGAATCTCAGACCCCTGGCAAACCTGCTGCATCAGAATCTGCATTTTAACAAGACTCACGTATGCATTCCAGTTCGCTTGAGAAGCATTGATTCAAGGTATATTTGGGGCAATGGCATTTGTGCCGCTGATACAAATACACAAATGTAGTAGGTGTGCTGCTCTTATAACCCTGCAGGAAAGGAGAAGAAAATAGCTCCTAATTATTTTACTAAGAATAAGGCTAACTTCGTTTAAAATCGCATACATTATGGACAAAAGGCTTAACATGCAAATGTCAGGAGCCAAGTTTTTACTTCATTATATATGTTCAATTATATTCTTATTGCTTTGATGGGGAAAAGGGGCTTGAAGGGTGTGGAGAAAAGATTCTGAAAATCAGGTTGGATTGCTGAAGTCAAACTTAATGATTTTGCCGAAGAGCAGCTTCTCTCACCTCCAACACCTGTGTGAGGGCAAACAGGGGCGGCGTAGGGGGAGCACTCTGTCTGGGCCAGCAGCTTGCACAAGCACGTGTCCATGCACAGATGTCGCCATGCAGTCTGCACAATTAATTAGTCGCACTGTCTGAATGTGACATGGGAAGTATATAAGATTTTTTATTATCTTAAAGAACAGCTGGGCCGGGCTCGGTGGTTCACACCTGTAATCCCAGCACTTTGGGAGGCCGAGGCAGGCGGATCACCTGAGGTCAGGAGTTCAAGACCCAGCCTGATCAACATGGAGAAATCCTATCTCTACTAAAAATAGAATATTAGCCAGGTGTGGTGGTGGGCGACTGTAATCCCAGCTCCTCAGGAGGCTGAGGCAGGAGAATCACTTGAAGCCGGGAGGGGAAGGTTGCGGTGAGCCGAGATTGTCCTACTGCACTCCAGCCTGGACAACAAGAGCAAAACTCTGTCTCAAAACAACAACAACAAAAAAACGAAAACAAAAACAAAAAAACCCAGCCAACTTCCTTGTAAAGGCATTTCATTCCCTGAGAATCTACTAATCATAAGACCCTTTTACTCATCAACTTTGCAAAACAAAGATGTGTTTAATAAAATTGTTTTGGTGAACAAGCAGTGAATGATTTTAAACATCGTTGGAAAATGAGCCCCCGTGGAATCCCCAGCAGAGGATTTCAAAAGGAAAGTGTGGTGGATGTCACAGAACTCTTCCACTTCTCCAGGTGACCATTCTGAACGGGCCTGAGCCCTCATTTGTTTTCCCAGGTGACGCTGGTTCACTCACATGATTTTACCTCATGGTTTTTTGGGGGAAGGAGAATTTTTTTTTCTTTATTTTTCTTCTAATTTTTTTTTTTTTTTTTAAGATAGTGTTTCACCACTATGGCCAGGCTGGTCTTGAACTCCTGACCTCAGGTGATCCACCCAACTCGGCCTCCCAGAGTGCTAGGATTACAGGTGTGAGCCACCTTGCCCGGCCTAGGGCGAAGGAGGATTTTTTAAAAAAACCACAATACATAGTTTTCAAATCCAAATATTGGAAGGCTTGCAATGTAAGGCAGCAGCCCTGAGCGTTCCCCCAATCCCATTTCTGTTACCTCCTCCCTGAAACCACGTCTCCAGCTGTGTCTTCATTATTTATCTCCATACTTATAAAAAGATGCTGATACTACTGCTTATTGGTTTCTTTTTCCTTTCTTTTCTTTTTCTTTTTTTTTGAGACAGACTCTCACTCTGTCACCCAGTTACCCAGGCTGGAGTGCAATGTTGCTATCTCAGCTCACTACAAACTCCACCTCCCAGGTTCAAGCAAGTCTCCTGCGTCAGCCTCCTGAGTAGCTGGGATTACAGGCATGTACCACCACACCTGGCTAATTTTTGTATTTTTAGTAGAGATGGGTTTCACCATGGCCAAGCTGGTCTTGAACTCCTGACCTCAAGTGATCTACCCACCTCTGCCTCCCAAAGTGCTGGGATTATGTGAGCCACCATGCCCGGCCTCTTTTTCAATGTTAGACGTTAATTATTGATTTCATATTATGGAAAGTGAGGATTGAAATTTCTTGTATAGTGGTCCTCTCCTTAGGGTGACAATGTAACAACCGGTCATATGTCAATATCTGCGAGGCTTTTCTCCTGGGTCAGGTGGTTTCCCACAAAAAAAAAATCTCCAGTATCCTACTGGGGGTGCAGGGTGGGGTTAAGTCTTGCTGACAGCATTCCGGGAGCTAAGCAGGCAGGGAGCCTGTGCGGTTTCAGCTGCCGATCTGCCAGCTTTCACCTTCTCCCATTTCCAGTGCAGTGTCTCAACCTCACTCTTCGCTGCCTGTGCTCCGAGGGCTCAAGGACATGGCTTCTGGGTCTCTCCAAGAGTGAGGCGCTCATCTTCTCCCTTCGCTCACACCTGCCGTGGCTGACACCTGAGCCTGCCCAAACTGCACAGAGAATCGATTGCCTTGCTTTCTGCTGGCGTTTCCACCTGCAGTTCGCTAACATCTAACTTCCTGCTGTCTGCTAAGTGAGTTTTCAAGCATCCAAAATTTTGTTGCCAGTTCTCACTGGCTACGGTTTCCCTCCCTCACCTTTTTTTGTTGTTGTCCCCATGGATGTATGCCTTTTTAAAAATTTCTTTTAAAAATCTCTTTCTCATTTTAGTGAGGTATTGATGGGGAACAGATTGATAAATGCAGCCTGCCTTGTTTAATTGAAACCTGGAGGGTTTTTTGTTTTTTGGGGGTTTTTTTTTGCTTGAAAATTTTATTAAAATAAGGATTAACCCTGAAAAAAGAGCAATGAGAATGCCAGCCCTTTACATAAAATCAACAAGAAAAAGGAAACAGGGAGAAAGTGAGAAAGAGAGCGAAGGAAGGGAGGAAAGGAGGGGGAAAGGGAGGGAAGTGGGAGGGAGGAG
>NW_016107790.1:4355-5518 GCF_001604975.1 Cebus imitator | reverse complement strand
GGGAGGGGAGGGGGAAAGGGAGAGGAGGGGGAGGGGGGAGGGGGAAACCTGGAGTTTTAATAAGAAAAAAAATAAAATTAAAATAATAAATAAAAAATGAAACCTGTAGTTTTAAATTTGAATAGTGAATGGATTTATACATCCTAGTTAGCAAAATGGAAAATATGTTATTACGTCTATAGGTCAGAGTCAATGCATCTATCTTGTCCAGTTATTATTTTATTTAAAAAATTTCTTATATGAAGGCACCCACCCATCCAAGCTGTTTAATTGTAAAGTATGCTGCCTAGGATATATCAAAATATATATTTACTGTGCACTTTGTGCTTTCCATATAATCTAAAAGAAAAGAAACAGCAACAACAGATGAACCACCAAGCTGTTTGCTTGTTTTAAATGTGGAATTTTGCAATGATGGATGTGAATCTGGGTCAGCACTATTTACAAAGAGCACATGGTGTTTTGTTTCAATGATCAGGAAAATGTTTGCCATTAAATGTGGTAAAAGCTTGTAGTTTTTTCCAACTAAGCAGTAAAAGAAATTACTCAGTGTAGAATGATAAATAAAGAGTTCTATGAGTCATCTTTAAGTAGGGGAAAATGTGCAGCCACGATAGAAACAATGTTTTACTGCCTTCTAAAAATAAAATCAACTGCACTGAAACAGACGTCAATAACAGCATGTCCTAGAAGCCCAAGTAACTGTGGGGTTTAAAGTAGTTCGTGCTTTTCAAACATATTTCTTGAAATAATGGCGACAAAAATGTAAAGACTATGCTGATCGATCCTTCCTTCCTTCCCTCCTTCCTTCCTTCCTTCCTCCCTCCCTCCCTTCCTTCTTCCTTCTTTCTCTCTCCTTTCATTCCTTCCTTCCTTTTTTTTTTTTTTTTTTTTTTTAAATAGGGTCTCACTTCATCACCCATGCTGGAGTGCTGGAGTGCTGGAGTGCAGGAGTGCAGTGGTACAATCATGTCTCTGTGGAGCCTCAAAACTCCTGGGTTCAAGAGATTCCCCTTGGCCTTAGCCTCCTAAGGAGCTGGGACTACAAGCACGCACCACCATGCCTGGCTAATTTTTTTTCTCTTTCTCTTCCTCCTCCTCCTCCTTTCCTCCTCCTCCTCCTCCCTTCCCCCTCCCCTCCCCCTCCCTCCTCCTCTTCCTCC
>NW_016107790.1:0-4267 GCF_001604975.1 Cebus imitator | reverse complement strand
CCTCCTCCTCTTCCTCCTCCTCCTCCTCCTCCTCCTCCTCTTCCTCCTCTTCCTCCTCCTCCTCCTTCTTCCTCCTTTTGTAAAGATGGGGTCTTGCTTTGTTGGCCACACTGGCCTCCAACTCTTGGCCTCCAGCAATCCTCCCACCTCAGCCTCCCAAAGTGCTAGGTGATTCTTCTTTTTAAAGTCAGGTTTATTAAGGTGTAAGCTTGATAGAGTAAAATTCACTCATTTGAGTACACATTGGATGTATTTTGACAGACTCATTTGGTCATGTAGCCACCACCATAATCAGTCCCAGCCTGGGCAAACACTGATCTGTTTTCTTGTTTCTATAATTCTGCCCTTTCTGAATGTCATATAAATGTCTGGGCACATTCACTTATGTCTGTAATCCAGCACTTTGGAAGGCTGAGGTGGATGGATCACCTGAGGCTGGGAGTTCAAGACCAGCCTAGATTTTGACCAACATGTCAAGATCCCATCTCTACTAAAAATACAAAAGTTAGCCAGGTGTGGTGATGCACACCTGTAACCCCAGCTATTTGGGAGGCTGAGGCAGGAGACTTGCTTGAACCTGGGTGGTGGAGGTCGCAGAGAGCCAAGATTGTGCTACTTTACTCCAGCCTGGGCAACAGAATGAGACCCTGTCTCAAAAGCAGAATGACGTATCAATGGAATCATAGGGTACATAGACTTTTGATTCTAGCTTAAATATTCATGTCGATGTTTTGATGAAAACATAAATTTTCATTTCTCTGGGATAAATGCCCAGGAGTGCAATTGCTGGGTTGAGTGGTAGTTGCTTGTTTGCATGTTCAATTTGTAAAGAAACTACCAAACTGTTTTCCAGAGGGTCTGCACCATTTTACATTCTCATCAGCTATGTATGAGTGATTCCGTTTTGAAGTTCTTGGTACATGTCAGTGTTAAACTGCTGAAATGGTCACTTTCACTAGGTTTAAACACACGCACTGTTAAAAATGCTTTCTTTCTAAAAGTGTTATAATTATATTTCTAGAAGTGTTATAATTAATGAGACTCCAGCATAAATTAAGTCACTGATACAAGGGGAGAAAATGACTCATGCTGGCCTTATTCTTCTCTCCCAGAAACTTAAACACCAGCAAGTAATGAAGTAATGATGTTTACAGAATCTTGGAGGAGAAAACATGGGATCCAGGAATATCCAGCCAATATTCCATTAAGCATCCTAAGAGGCAAGAGCGCCCTGTGAATAGAGCACCGGCGCCATGAGCCCGAAGAAAAACAAAGCACAGCAAAGCCGAACAAGCAAAAGCTCTGCAGAGAAACCCAGCGACCCATGTATGCGCCAGAATGAAGGGTGGAATGGGGAAAGCATAGTAAGAAACGGGAATGACGATTACATCCACTCAATCATAAACAACCAGGGGACACATAGTTGTCACGCTGTGCCTGTGTAGAGAACAGTGGCACATGCCAGTAGTTCCGGCTGCTCAGGAGCGGAGGCACGAGAATCGCTTGAACCTGGGAGATGGAGGTTGCAGTGAGCCGAGATCATGCCACTTCACTACAGCCTAGGTAACAGAGAGAGACTCTCTCTCAGAAAAAAAAAAGGCCTGGTGTGGTGGTGCACACCTGTAGTTCCAGCTACTTAGGAGGCTGAGGCAGGAGAATCGTTTGAACCGTGGTTGCAGTGAGCTGAGATGCTGCCACGGCACTCCAGCCTGGGCGACAGAGTGAGGCCCTGTCTCAAAAAACCAAAACACAAAACAACAACGAAAAAGAGCCAATAGTGCCCTCAATTGAAATTTCTATTAAAAAATCTGATTTTAATCCTCAATTATTTTCATTAGGAGATTGAAATTATATCTAATACATATATAAGATAATAGTATACATATCTTAAACTGTACAGGAAACCTTTAGGAGCTTTTATTATGTGTTGCTCAGCAATCTCTTTGTTTTTATTTTTATTGATTAATTGATTGATTGATTCAGATGGAGTCTCCCTCTGTCACGCAGGCAGGAGTGCAGTGGTGCGATCTTGGCTCACTGCAACCTCTGCCTCCTGAGTTCAAGCAATTCTCCTGCCTCAGCCTCTCTGGTAGCTGAGATTACAGGGGCCCACCACCACGCCTGGCTAATTTTGGTATTTTTAGTAGAGATGGGGTTTCACCATCTTGGCCAGGTTGGTCTCGAACTCCTGACCTCAGATGATCTGCCTGCCTCGGCCTTCCAAAGTGCTGGGATGACAGACGTGACCCACTATGCTCAGCCCTCTTTAGTTTTGATTGTTTTTCTTCTGTTAAATTCAAGAAAAAAGTCAAGTACAGTAATACCTTACACTTTATATTCTACCAACATATATAATTAGAGTCCCTTTTAAGTAAAAGTCTCTCTCACTCCCCTTAATCTACACAGAGATGACTGAAATTCTCTGAGGGTTAACATGGTTTATTCCCAGGTGGCAAAATTTTGAAGGATTTGTTGCTTTATTCTTTGGACATTTCCACAAGTCTTCAATGTCTTAATAATGAGCATATATCACTTTTATTTAAAAGGCTTTATCACGTAAATAGCCCTAAAAGGTATTTTTAAAACCCATAAAACACCTGTGCCAACGTGTCGACCTTTCTGGTTGGAGCCCGACAGGAAGAGGAGGGAAGGGGAGGCGGCTTCCAATGCTGCACCCAGCTGCCCTCAGTGCTCGGCAGGGACTGTGGGCGACGCTGCCCCTCCAGAGCCACTTGCGCTAAGGTCGGTGGTTGAGGGCTGTGCCTCTCCTAACTCCACATCTCCAGATTTTGATCCTTCATAGTGCAAAATACTTAATTTCATTATTTTCCTTAACAAACACTTATATGGCACTTAAAATGTAGCAAGCACTGTTATATGTAAGTGCTTTACAAATATTAACTCATGTCATCTTCGGAATAATCCAGTGAGGTAGGTGCTGTGATTATGACCCTGACAGGCTGGCCACACTCCAGGCCAATGGCAGCCTGGCGAGAGGAGTCCCAGGGGTGGTCAGGGCCTGGGGATGTGTTAGCCAGATGGGCCTGGGAGGTCTGGAGTTGGCTCATCCCAGGAGACAGAGCAGGTGGGCAGCCCTCAGTAACCACCCCCCTACATTCTCCCTATCAGGCTTCACTGGGCTGGAGCTGGAGACACTTGGTGGGGATGGGGTGGTTTGCAGCTTCTGCCCTGACAAAGGATCCTGTATTCTGCACCTCCACCCTGACCCTGACCAGCTTGGCTAGTCTGGTCTCTGGCTGCCCATTCACTCTCAGCCCTGGCCTGTCCTGCCCCAGGTGCCTTTCTGCCAAGACCTTCTCTTCCTCATCGTGTTTGTGGAGGAGGTCTGCAGTGTTCCCGGAGAGCCGTGGACTTGGAAACTCACTTACCATCAACGTGAGAATGGGCAGGTGGAACCAAGGCAGCGTGGTCCTGTGGTTAGAACAGGTCACAGATTCAAACCCAGTAATAGGAGTACGTGCAATGGACCAGGTGGCAAACTGTGCCTGGCTCTCAGTGAGCCCTCATCAACAGCCTCTGTGACTGCCATGAATGGGGAAACTGAGGCCTAGAGGGGAGGGCGCTTGCAGAAGAGCCTCATGGTCAGGAGGTTAGGCTTGGGAGTCAGGCCTACCTGCGTTAATCCAGATCTGCTACTGAGAGTGAGTCCTTGGGCAGAACAGCTAAGCTCTCGGTTTCTCCAGCTGAAATGCGGCCCCTGAGGCCTCATCATAGAGAACAGTCGTGAGGATGAGGAAGGATAATGAGGCCTCATTGTGAGGATGAGGAAGGATAACGCAGTGAAGGCATCTGGTACTTAGTTAGGACTCAGTGCATGCGCCCTGAACCTCACCATCCTCGATTCCTGCCTTGATTCCTTCCTTCCTTCCTTCTTCCTTCCTTCCTCCCTTCCTCTCTCCTTCCCTCTGTCTCTCTTTTTTTTTTTGATAGCATCTTGCTCTGTTGCCCAGGCTGGAGGGCAGTGGTGCGATCTTGGCCCACTGCAACCTCCACCTCCCGAGTTCAAGCAATTGTCCTCCCTCAGCCTCCCGGGTAGCGAGTAGCTGGGACTACAGGCGTGTGCCACCACGCCCCGCTAATTTTTTCTATTTTTAGTAGAGACTAGGTTTCACTGCACTAGCCAGGCTGGTCTCGAACTCCTGACCTTGTGATCCACCTGCCTCAGCCTCCCATAGTGCTGGGATTACAGGTATGCAGGTATGAGCCACCATACCCAGCCTTTTTTTTTTTTTTTGACACAGGGTCT
>NW_016107789.1:1537107-1584475 GCF_001604975.1 Cebus imitator | reverse complement strand
TACCATGGAATACTATGCAGCCATAAAAAAGGATGAGTTCATGTCCTTTGCAGAGACATGGATGAAACTGGAAACCATCATTCTCAGCAAACTGACACAAGAACAGAAAACCAAACACCACATGTTCTCACATAAGTGGGTGTTGATCAATGAGAACACATTGACACAGGGAGAGGAACATCACACACTGAGGTCTGGGGGATGGAGGGTTAGGGGAGGAATAGCAGGGGGTTGGAGGGTTGGGGAGAGATAACATTAGGAGAAATACCTAACGTAGATGATAGGGCAATGAATACAGCAAACCACCACCATGGCATGTGTATACCTATGTAACAATCCTGTACTATCTGCACATGTATCCCAGAATTTATAGTAAATAAACACATAAATAAATAAAATATAGCAAGCATACCAACCTTTCAGTATCTGTACTCTCGCTGTACCTTTCCTCATATTAATAATATAGTATTCTTACCCCTAAGAAAGCAACCTCACCTTACCACAGGCTTTTTTCTACAATTAGTGGATCTACTGCATTATTTCCAACAGCATGTAAACATGGCCTATATCCCCCACCAAAAGAAAAATATGTGTGTATATATGGCGGTTGTGGGAGCGGAGGATAGATTGCATTATTGTTTTCAAGTATTAACTATTTCTTCATTTGCACACATTACCAAAGGCAGTGAAATGTCTTACAGGAGTGTACATTTTCTACCCATTGACATTGGGCTTGGCCATGTAACTTGATTTGGTCAATAGAATGTATGTAAATGTGTAGTATGGCAAATGCAAGCTGAAGATTTGAGACATTGCATGGCATGCTTCTGTCTCCTGCTTCTTCTGTCTTCCATCAAAAGGATGTGTCCTAGGTTGGGGGAGCTCTGTCAGCTTGTGTCCAGACATAAGACACATGATGCAGGGCACAGCTGACCTCTAGCTGCTGACATGGAATATGATCAAGAAACAAACCAATTGTGTTTTATGCTTTTAGTTGGTTTTTGTCACTGCAGTATAGCCCCATCTGGCTCTATACATCCATGTTTCTCTGCTCTCTAAGCTGCTGTCTCTACATCTTCTCCTTCTATTCTCCCTCAATCCTCTACAATCAGGCTTCTTTCCCACCACACTACTCCTTCCCTCTCCACAGAAACAGCTCTTAACAGGATGTCTTCCATCTTTCTTGAGTTAGAAAGTATGATCATTTCTATCTTATTCTCTTTTGAGAGCATTTGTCATTGTTGTCCACTCCCTCCTTCTTAAAATACTCCTCAGACACTTTTTCTAGTTCTCTCTCCTGTTTCTAATCACTGAAGTGTGAATATACCAAGCTTTCCCTTAGCCTTCTTTTCTGTCCCTACATTCTTCCAACTCTACATTTATCCTCATCTAGACCTCTGTTTAAATATAATATGTATAAGAAGTACTCTAGCCCTAACCTCTTAATTTAGCCCCAAACTTTTCTGTTCAGCTTGACATCCTCATCTACGTGTCTATATGCATTTCGGTCTGAACTTGACAAAAATATGACTGTTGATTTTTCCTGTATAGATCTGTCCCTCCCACAATCTTTCTAATCTCAGCAAGTGGCATCCCAATATACGTAGTTGATTAAGCCAAGGACTGAAATCAGGGTGATGCAGCTATAAGCCAAAAATTATCAAAGATTAAGAACAAATCACCAAAAACTAGAGAAGAGGCATGGAAGAAGTTCTTTCCCACATTCCTCCGAAGTAACCAACCTGGCTGATGCCTTTATCTTCTGGCCTCCAGAACTATGGAAGAACAAATTTCTGTTGTTTAAGCCACCCAGCTTGTGGTACTTTGTTTTGGCAGCTCTAGAAGTCTAATATAAGCCCCTGTTCTGCCAAGTTGGTAGGAGGTTGAATCTCAACCCTTAGGGGCATTTCCACCCCTCTCTCATCATGCTCTGGAGATGTCTTTAGACTCCAGTGCAAAAACCAGGCCAAGCCAAGAGGCTGACCCCAGGGAATTGAGCCTAGAAAAATGAGTCACCTTTGACCAGCTTACCAAGGGATCCTAGTCTGGACACACCACTATTCTCTTTCCAGATCCCACTATCTGGCATGCCGCCAAGCTTTATGGTGTTTGTCTCCAATACACTTGGAACCTATCATGTCATTCTCTGTCCCACTTCTATTTTAGGGAATTTCTCATCTCTCTCCCTCTTCTGCCTTCCCGTCCTCCGTAACAATCACAAAAGGCAACCGGAAAAATATTTTCAAGCAGCTTCTACTTTAAGTTTGATAAATGCCCTTGATACAAAGAACACAAACAATCTGGCTACCTTTGAAAAAAAAGATGCCAAGATTTGAGACTATCACATGTACAGTGATTCTCGTTCTTTATGTTTGATCTTTTCTTTCTCATTCTTTGTCATTCTGATTCTTTCACATCAGCAAAGGGGGTAAAACACAAACTAATCTCTTAATAATTTATTTTGTCAAAACAGGGATGTCTATCTAGGGAAGGCTTACCTGATAACAACTTCATGATACACAGATGGTATCATGTACCAAGACCATCACCTTGTGATGTGCTTATAACCAGAATCTGTCTCATAATCAGCATAGCAACCTAGCCACAATGCAGAAGAATTTTCAAAGGATTCAACAAGCTATGGAGCAGAAAGAATTCAAATTGTTTCTAGATACCCAGTCACTTCTTCCGTCACCACCCATCTGTTTCTTCCTCCTCACAGCCTTATTTTTGAAATTTTAGACAATTTTGAAATTTTAACCAATTAAAAGAGGTCAAATACCATGCCCCACATTAATAAGTTCTCTCCACTGTTTGTTTTCTCTGCTCACAGAAACTCCATATTTACTGCAGATTTCAAACCCCCTCTGTTTCAGGAAATAAATCTGGTATCTGATGGTACACTCATTATAGTGCTGTTGTTTCTGAGAATAAGGTACTCCAAGGTAATTAAATAAGAGCTGGGGAGTTTTCTTATGAAACAAACAGCCCATTGCTGCTTCTGCTGATAAATAACAATGTTCTCAATTTGTATGAATGCTGCAAGGTGGGTCCTTGTATGCTCATCAGTGAGCTCCTGAATGGGTCCAGAATTCCCCTCTTCACATAGGTACATGGCATTTAGGGTTACAAAAAAGAGGAAGATGTATGTATTGTTCTTCTCATAAAGAAAAAAAGCTTTTGGATGGGAGGTTAATGTATGTTTCTTGGTAATATCACCAGTAGATGCACTATAACTACGAAGAAGGAAGCAGCCAGTTGTATTTTATGGTTCTCCTTTCCAATTCTAATAAGGAAGCGTGTAATGCTTACAAAGTACATAATGCATTGTTTCACTGGAAGATATTTATGAATAGATAAACTAGGCAAGGAAAATTACTGGAAACTTGCATATTTTGCCACACAAACCCTCTCAATCCCTCATTTTGCAGGAATGAGCTGCAGGAAATTTGAAAACTATTCCTACTGTGCAGAAATAAAAGGAGGAATAAATTCTGTTGATTCTAGAATAGCTGGAGTTGAAAAGTCACAGCATTTTTCATTTAAGGGGTCCGCATATTAGATCGAAACTGCTCAAGAAGTTTTAGGGTTATCAAAATCTGTCATCCTCAGAGTTAACATGAAATTCCAACTTGGTTTGGGGGTCGTCAGTTAAGGTAACATATCGCCAGAAGAACTGGGATTCATGACTTCTAAAGAAGTATTAAAGGATCTAAAGAGCTTTTAAATAAGATATCAAGAATTGTAAAGGGAGTTTTTAATCATCAAGTCCTCTCCAAGTTATAAAGAACACATTATGGAATGATGAATTTTCATAGTCAACTAAAGATATATTCCGAGATGTTTTCTTCTTCTCTATAGTTGAAGCTTTACACTTAACAAATCAGTTGGAATTCAAGAAAATATTAAGCTTTTCTGACAACATCATGAACATTAATAATAAATGTGGATTTCAGTTAAGACTATTCTCTTCAAAATAATGGTTTCAGTTATTAGAGACTGTTTGCTATATGAACAAAGCCTACATTTACTGCATAGCAATGATCCATAATTAAGCTTTTACTTTTCATGTGCCTAGATATGAGTCCATTTTCAGTGATATTGGCAAGATCTATGAAGCATCACTACTTTTGGAAAATGTTGTTGATTCTAAAGATATTAGCACTGGATGCTATCTTTGAAATGATGCAGCATTAAGCAGTAATAATGTAGCTTAATTGTTGGTAAAATTGCCAAAGTATTAGCATGCCTGATGATTCCATTTCTCAAGTTAATATCTTGCAGAGAGCAGAGCTCATGATCTTCTGTACTAGAGAGACACAATGTCATCCAGAGGCAAAAACCAGCTTGTAAATCCTTATAAATCCTTCCTTCCTAGTCATCATTTTCTTCCAGTTGTCACTTCTCCAGATATATGATCAAACTCCGTAATGGAGGTATTATCCCCATTCTATAAATGTGTAAACTGAGGCTCAAAACTATTAAGTAATTTCCAGTAGTCACTGATAAGTGGCAGAACCAGAATCACAATCCAGGTCTGTCTTTCAATGAAAGTATTAAACTACTGGTTATAGACGACTGCAAGCGTCCTCCTGTATTTCATGTCATTTTATGCAATGCTGCAGATGGACTGGTAATACACATGAGAGATAAAATTGTAAAGAAGCATAGTTCATCCTTTCTGTGTCCCCTGGCCACTATCAGATTCTCCCAGGCTTGATACTTACCTTCCTTTTTGTCTACTTCTCTCCTCCCATCCAATGAACTCTAAGTAAAAATATGACACCTACCATTTGTGAATTAGCATGAATTTCCATCAATAATTGAGATTTTAGAGCTGCAAAGGATGATAGAAATCTTTTCTGGACCCAGTTATTTTACAGATGTGGAGACCAAGCCACAAAAAGGTTAAGGGACTTACCTGAGTTCACAGAGCTAATGATGTACATATAGAACAGAGGCAAGAATTCTGTCTCCCAATCCAACCCAGTTCTATTCATTACACCTTCACAAAGGTATTTTCCATTAAAGTATTTTTTTTATTTCAGAGGAAGGTTCTGACCTCAAAGAAATTTTACACCTCAAGGAGTAAAGAGACAACATATTGAAAAACAGGAGCCATGCGTGAATCCCTTAAACCATATTTGTTAGTGGCTGCCTACTCTCTTCATGTGTAAGACCAGTCCTGCTGAAGGAAGCCACTGGTGAGCACGGTGAACACCTCTCACCTGACAACAGTATGCAGAATATCCTCCCTTCCAGACCTGCTTCCTTTTAAAACAGCAAGCTTTGCTTCTCTCTATTCTTCTCCCCCACAGGAATCAATGCAATCATTGTGTTAAGGCCCCACAGGAAGCCACCACTGTGTTAAAAATAAAAATAAAAAAACAATAAAATTTCAGATTGATCATTTCTAGTTACTAAAAGAAGAAAATAATAGACTTTCCCTTCCTGATTATGTTCATTACCATAGATTTCAATTTGTCTCAAATTACAAGGAAAAGTGGATTGAAATCTCTAGCTGGATCCCCAGGTGTAACGTTTCATTTTTTAAAATCAATATGAAATGGAAGCCATTTTGCAGTAAGTATTTTTGGCTTCAGCTCTAAAGTACTAAGGCTATTATGATGCATTTAGACATTCAGATAGTTGATCATATTCAGCCTATACTTGTTTTCACTCTCAATCTTTCTGTCCTGCATAAACATGAGGCTCTGAATGTCAGTGGTTTTTGAGAGCTTCTTGCCTGTAAAAATAACTGTGTATAGTTTGCTTGGACTGGGTATTTATGGCGTTTTTCTGTGTCTGTATCTATAAACACCAATCAAGGTGGAGGATAAGACAGAGCACCTGGACATTTATGCAAAAAAAAAAGTGAAGAAAGATGGCTAGAAAGGAGGGAAAAGTTTCAAGGGTTGACTATTCAGATTGACCAGCATCATCACTTTAGTTTTATGTTTTAATTGTTCAGTTTCTGAAACAATATACAGCATCATATGAGAGTCAGAGCTAGAAGTAACCAAGTAAGCAGCTAATTCAACCTCCTCATGACACCTCTAAGGCCAAGAGAAAGGAAGTAATTTGGCCTATATCATAACCTAACTTGCAGAGCTGAGACTCAGAACTATAAGACTTCATAACACTGATATTTTAGTTTAGATTTCCCCAAAAGCAGAGCCTGAGAAAAGGAGTAGGGCAAAGGTGGTTTATTTTAGAAGTAATCATAAGAAATGGGAGCAATGAAGCAGGAAGAATGAGGCCAGAAAGGAGAGAAAAATAGATGTAACATTGATTGGTTATCACTGTGGGAAACTAGGGCCCAATCCCACCAGGGACCCTCTGGAATCATACACCACATGCATCAGCAGTGTGCCTTCACAGGAGGGAAGCCCACAACACTTAACCACACATTCCAGTAGAGGGTTGTTCCCACAGGCATTAATTTCCCTAAGTTTTCAGACTATGACTAAGTAAGCCTAGTGAGTTTAGAAAAACGCTAAAGACAGAAAAGCAGAGACATAGCTGGGTAATTGAGTTAGGGTACTTTAAGCAACGCTTCATCACAGCTGCAGCTGAAATCAATGGAACAAGAGATTGTGTCATAGGCCACAAATAATCTACTACAAGTGCTTTTTAAACTATGCTGCCTACAACTTTGGGGTTGTTCTGTGAAGAGGCTCCAGAGAGGCCTGAGAAAGGACCTGGTGTATTAGGTTTGTCAAGAGAAACAAAACCAATAGGATATTTATAAATATACATGAAGGGATTATTATGGGAATTGGCTCATGCAATTATGGAGGCTGCAAAGTCCCACGATATGCTGTCTGCAAGCTGGAGAACCAGGACACTGGTGATGTAACACAGTGTAAGAACCTGTGGGGGGCAGGGGGCACTGCTACTGTTGGAGTCTGTAGGCCCAAGAATCTAGAGGCCTGAAGTCCAAGGGCAGGAGATATATGGATATCCCAGCTTCAGAAGAGACAATGAACTTGCCTTTCCTCTACCTTTTTGTTCTATCCCAGCCCTTGATTGCATAATGCCTACCCACATTAATGAAAAGGATCATCTATACTCAATCTACTTATTCAAATAGTAATATTTTCTGGAAACACAGATATCTGATGCTTAATCAGGTATCTGGGCATCCTATGGCCCAGTCAACTTCACACATAAAATTAACAATCACAAGTCCATCCTTTGTCAAGCTGGCACTCATATGCATCTCCTTACACCATACTTATTCATCAATTAAACATAATAGCAAGATCCTAATTCCACCTATCAGGAAGCAACTGTCCTGCAAACAAACAAAAATGGACAAATCCCTTCCCCAGAAGACGATGTAAAGTTCATGAGTGATATTTAATTTTTCCCTGATAACCTATAACTTAAACACTATGAAGAAAATTAAGAATATCTAATACATCTTATGTTACATAAGTAAAGGGAAAAAACCAAGGTATTTCCTTAATATATGTACGTATACACACAAATTCACTTTAATAGGGAAGAAATATTCAAGATGATTACAGTCCTTGTTTCTCTAACAGGTCATGTGGTTGTAGCTGGTATTTATAAATACCTTCTTCTACTACTCATTCTATGTTTCCTTTGCCTTCAGTAAACATCTCATCCAGTCTTGGCTCTTTACCTAGCAAGGTGATCCAAACCATAATTCCTGAAGGGTCTGGGCCATTTGTAGTCCTGCTTGGATTGAGTTGTTGTAGTTTTCTATTGACCTTAATTAAAGGTCATGGTAATACTAAGATATGCCCTATAGGATCTCCTGTATTCAAGGCATATTATTCTTTACATCCTTTATGGAGTGATTATCCAATTTCCCTTTGATAGCCTAGATCAATCATCCTCATATACGCAACCAGAAATAATATTTTATCAGCTATCTGGGTATCTTGTAACCTAGTAAAGTTGCCATATAAATTAACCATCACACCCAGAAGATTTCAGGACTTCCCCATTAAGAGCAGGCCTACATTTATCTGTTTTATATGTCAGGAATGCTCTATGACATATCATTTGTAGGGGGATCTGGAGGCTTACTTATGTATTAGTCATGATTCTGTAGTTTTAAGTGTACAAAACAAATTGAACTAGCTTGAGCATAGAAAAAAAAAGTTCATATAACTGAGAAGTCAAGGGCTAATCAGGGGCTTTAGGTGCAACGGGATTAAGAGTTCATACAAAGTTGTCAGTCTTATTCTCTCCTACTATAGGGGCACTTTTTCTACAAAGAGGCAGAAAATGGCTGCCAATAGCTCCAGGGTTATATCATACTAGTTTAGCAATGCCATCAGACAATGAGAGCTTCTTCCTTCTAGAGTTTATAAATCATAGCAAATGACTCAAATATCCTGCTTAGTTTATCTAACCAACCCCTTGAACCAACTGCCATTGCTTGGACAGCTATTCTAAAACTTTAGCATGTGTCAACATCACCTCAAAGAGTTGTCAATAAATGCTCCCAGAGTTTCTTATTTAATACATCTGGTATAGCCTCCCAAAATATGCACCTTTCAGGTGATATTTGTATTGCTGTTCCAGTGACCACACTTTGTGTATCACTGGCTACAGGGACGAGGTACTTGTAATCAAATCAAATCACAGAGGCAGCCCAGATTCTAAGGGGGTAGAGTGTTTTGGGGGGAATAGATTCTATTTCCTAACTGGAAGAGTGGCAAATAATCTGTGGCTACCAGGAGACATGGTGAGAAGGACCAACATAAGTGTAATTGCTTCCTAGAAGGAAAGGGAAAAGAAAACAAAGTAGAATTTCAATACGTGAAGAGATGATGGCTGAGAATTTTCCAAAAACAATAGAATACATTAACCTCTATATTCAAGAAGTACTACAGATTCCCAGAAAAATAAATAAATGAAAAAACTAATCTAGGTACATATTGGCAAAACTAATCTTAAAAAAACAAAGAAAAAATCTTAAGCCCTGATAAAGGAAAGATGACATTATTTTCAAAGAAACAACAATAACATTAAAAAATTACTTCTCAAAATAAGTAATGGATCCAAGAAAAAGTGGGATGACATATTTGACATGCTATAATAAAGAAACTTACAACACAGAATTTTATTCAGAGTAAATTATTCTTCAAATATTAAAGCAACTTTAAAACATTTTAGATAATGAAAAAATATGTAGGATGGAGATAAAGGTGTGTTCAGAGGAAAATATTTTAGCCCTACAATTCATTTATTGGAAAAGAAGAATGAACATTAATGATTTAAGATGTATCTCAAGAAATTAGAAAAACAGCCAATAAAACCCAATGAACATATGACTAAGGCAACAATAAAGGTAAGAGCAAATGTTAATGGAATAAAACAAAACATTCAACCAAAAAATCAAAAACAGCAAATAATGGTCCTTTATAACAATGAATAAGTCTGATAAGCACCTAACAAAGCTGATTAAGAAAAAAATGATGGCACAAATTTTAAACGTCAATAATTAAAAAGAATATCACTAAAGACATTATAGGTATTAAAAAGATTACAAGAACGTATTAGGAACAACTCTATGACAAGAAATTTGAAGGTTTAAAATCATATTAAGAACAACTCTATGACAATAAACTTGAGCGTCTAAATGAAATAGACTAATTTATAGAACAATGTAAACTACAAAAACCAACACAAAAAGAATCAAAAAGTCTAGATAATTCCCTATTTGTCCAATAATTGAATCCATAGTTTATAAAGTTTCCTACAAGAAAATATCCAGGCTCATATTGACTTTCTGTTGAAATTTTATCAACATTTAATGAAGAAACTATACTAAATTTAAACAAAGCTTTGTAGATTTTAGAAAAAGAGAAAAAATACACTCATTTTAGCCGAACAACATAACATTGTCCCAAAATCTGATCCAAAAAATTATAAAAAAGGGAAATTATTAGTCAATCTCTATCAAGAACATAGATGTATGTATCTTAGGAAAATATTAAGAAATTGAATCCAGCAATTCACAAAAAGATTAATGCATCATGACCAAGTTGAATTTCTTCCAGAAAAGCAAGATTGGTTTAACTATCAAGATATTAATCCAGGGCCAGCCATGATGGTTCATGTGTATAATCCCAGAACTTTAGGAGGCAAAGGTGGGACGATCGTTTGATGTCAGGAGTTTGAGACTAGCCTCGGTAACATAGTAAGACCTCATCTCTACAGATCTGCTTTTAAAAAATCATCCATGTTTGTTGGCACATGCCTGTAGTTCCAGCTATTCAGAAGACTGAGGCAGGAGGATAGCTTGAGTCCAGTAGTTTGAGACCACAGTGAGCTATGGCTATGACACTGCACTCCAGCCTGGGCAACAGAGTGAGATCCTGTCTCTTTAAAATTCCATAAAATTCACCAATTAACAAAATGGGAAAAAAATTATATAATCATTTCAATAAATGCAGCAAAACATTTCATAAAATTTAATATCTATTTCAGAAAAAACTCAGTATACTAAGAAGGGAACATCCTTAATCTGACAAATGTTATCTACAAAAATAGAAGGGACTACAATAAACATTATGCTCATGAAATATGAAAAGCTTTTTCTCTAAAATCAGCAATGAGATAAAATCTCTACTATTACCATTTCTATCCACCATTAAACTGCACATGTTAACTAGTGCAATAAGAAAAGGAAAAGAAAGTATAATCATTGAAAAGGAAGAAATACAACTGTTATATGCAGATGACATAATCAGGTATGTAGAAAGTCCAAACGTATCAGTAAATTTTTAATACTAATACGTGAATTCAGAAAGTTCACTGGAAACAAAAGTGGTATTAAAAAATTTATTGTACTATCGTATATCAGAAGAAAATACTATTACATAAAGAAATGTTTTAAAAAGACCACTTACGTGGTGGTTCAAAAAAAAAAAGTATGTAAAAAGAAATCTATTAAAAGATAAGCAAAATCCCAAACCCCAAACTACAAAACATTTATATGGGAAAGGGATATCCAACTCAAACTCCCTCTAGGCATCCTATCTGCCATACCTAAGGGGAGGGAAAGGGACTGAGTAGCACTTGTGAAGATTACCACACAGGGCACAGGGTCACTAATTGTTTGCAACTTAATTATAGAACTACAGGATACTACTTATCCTATGCCTACACCTTACTACCATATCACTAAAGGCCTATTCATCAGAGTTTCTTTTCTCCAGTACACCATGTCCAACTTTCAACAAAAAAATTACAAATCAAAACCACAATGAGATACCATCTCATGACAGTTAGAATGGTGATTATTAAAAAATCAGGAGACAACAGATGCTGGAGAGAATGTGGAGAAATAGAAATGCTTTTACACTGTTGGTGGGAATGTAAATTAGTTCAACCACTGTGGAAGACAGTGTGGCAATTCCTCAAGGATCTAGAACTAGAAATACCATTTGACCCGGCAATCGCATTACTGGATATATACCCAAAGAAGTAAAAATCATTCTATTATAAATACACATGCACATGTATGTTTATTGCAGCACTGTTCACAATAGCAAAGATTTGGAACCAACCCAAATCCCCATCAATGATAGACTGAATAAAGAAAATGCACATATACACCATGGAATACTATGCAATCATAAAAAAGGATAAGTTCATGTCCTTAGCAGGGACATGGATGAAGCTGGAAACCATCATTCTCAGCAAACTGACACAAAAACAGAAAATCAAACACATGTTCTCACTCACAAGTCAGAGTTGAACATTGAGAATACATGGACACTGGGAGAAAAATGTCACACAGTGGGGCCTGCCGAAGGATGGGGGGCTAGAGGTGGGATAGCATTAGGAAAAATACTTTATATAGGTGACGGGTTGATGGCTGCAACAAACCACCATGGCAGGTGTATATCTATGTAACAAACCTGTACGTTCTGCACATGTACCCCAGAACTTAAAATATAATTTTAAAAAAGACACCTTAAAAAAAGAAAAAGAGAAAGAGAAGACATAAATTAAAAATATCAGAAATCAAAAAGGTAATATTGTTACAGATCCCATGGGCATTCAAATGATAATAATGGAATACTATGAACAACTATATGCCCACAAATTTGATAACACAGATAAAACGGACCAGTTCTTGAAAAGCACAATCTGCTAAAACTCACACAATAAGTAGACAATATGAATAGACCTATATATTTTTTTAAAAATTATGAATAACCTAAAAACACTGAATACACCACTATGCAATCTATGCATGAAATAAAATTACGCTTGTGCACCATAAATTTATTAAAATATTTATATTTTTAATTTTTGTGGGTACATAGTAGTTATATATATTTATGGGGTACATGAGATGTTTTGATACACGCATGCAATATAAAATAAGCACACTATGAATAGGGTATCCATCTTCTCAAACATTATTGAGTTGGAAACAATCCAATTAATTAGAAACTTTAAGTTATTATAAAGTGTAGTTATTATTAACTATAGTCATCCTGTAGTGTTATCAAATAGTAAACCTTAGTCATTATTTTTAGCTCCTTCTGTGCCCATTAATCATCCCCACCTTCTCCCCAGTGAGCCCCAACTACCCTTCTCAGACTCTGGTAACCATCCTTCTACTTTCTATATCCATGAGTTAAATTGTTTTGACTTTTAGATACAAGTATGTAAGTGAGAACATGGGATGTGCCTGGCTTATTTCACTTAACAAAATGATCTCCAGTTCCATCTCTGTTGTTGCAAATGACAGATCTCATTCTTTTTTATGGTTGAATGGTACTCCATTGTATATATATACTACATTTTCTTTCTTTATTCATCTGTTGATGGAAACTAGGTTGCTTCCAAATCTTACTGTAGACGGTGCTGTAACAAACATAGGAGTGTAGACATCTCTTCAATACACTGATGTTCTTTCCTTTGGGTATATATACAACTGTGAGACTGCTGGATCATGTAGGAGTTCAATTTTTGTTTCTTGAGACACCTCCAAACTGTTCTGCATAGTGGCTGTGCTAATTTACATTCCCACCAACAGTGTACAAGGGTTCCGTTTTTCCCACATCCTCACCAGCATTTGTTATTGCCCGTCTTTTGGATATAAGCCATTTTAACTGGAGTGATATGATATCTCATTGTAGTTTTGATTTGCATTTCTCTGATGATCAGTGATGCTGTGTACATTTCATATGCATGTTTGCCATTTGTATATGTTGAGAAATACGTATTCAAATCTTTCATCCATCTTTTGATTGAATGATGTTTTTTTCCTGTAGAGTTGTTTGCGCTCCTTATATACTCTGATTACTAACCCCTTGTCAAATGGGTAGTGTGCAATTTTTTTCCTCCATTCTGCAGGTTGTCTCTTCACTTTGTTGATTGTATCCTTTGTTGTGCAGAAGCTTTTTAACTTGATGTGATCACATTTGCCCATTTTTGCTTTGGTTGCCTGAGCTTGTGGATACTGCTCAAGAAATTTTTGCCCAGACCAATGTCCTAGAGATTTCCTCCAATGACTTCTTGTAGTAATTTTATGGTTTGAGGTATTAAAGCCTTTAATCCATTTTGATTTTTTCAATATGGCAACAGTTAGGGGTCTAGTTTCATTCTTCTGCATATGGATATCCAGTTTTCCCAGTACGATCTATTGCAGGAGATGTCTTTTCCCCAGTGTATGTTCTTAGCATGTTTGTTGAAAATGAGTTCACTGCAGGTGTGAAATTTGTTTCTTGGTTCTCCAGTCCATTCCATTGGTCTATGTGTCTGTTTTTATGCCAGTACCATGCTATTTTGGTTACTGTAGCTATGTAGTAGAATTTGAAGTCAGATAATGTGATTCCTACAGTTTTGTTCTTTTTGCTTAGAATAGCTTTGGGCATTCTGGTTCCATATACATTTTAGGGTTGTTTTTTCTATTTCTGTGAAGAATGTTATTGGTATTTGATAGGGATTGCATTGAATCTATATATTGCTTTAAGTTGTATGGACATTTTAACGATACTGATTCTTCCAATCTATGGACATGGAATATTTTTCTATTTTTTTAAATATTCTCTCCAATTTCTTTCATTAGTGATTTATAGTTTTTATTATAGAGATCTTTCACTTTTTTGGTTAATTCCTATGTATTTAATTTTACATATGGCTATTGTAAGTGGAATTGCTTTTTTATTTCTTTTTCACATTGTTCACTGTTGTCATAAAGAAATGCTATTGATTTTTGTATGTTGATTTTGTATCCTGCAACTTTACTGAATTGGTTTATCAGTTCTAATTGTTTTATTGTGGAGTCTTTAGGTTTTTCCAAATAAAAGATCATATCATCTACAAAGAAGGATAATTTAAATTTGTGCTTTTTTTCTTTTCTTTTCTTTTTTTTTGAGACAGAGTCTCACACTGTTGCCTGGGCTGGAATGCAGTGATGCAACCTCAGCATACTGCAACCTTTGCCTCCCAGGTTCAAGCGGTTCTCCTGCCTCAGCCTCCCAAGTAGCTGGAATTACAGGCGCCTCCAACCATGCCCAGCTAATTTTTTGTATTTTTGGTACAGACAGGGTTTCACTATGTTGGCCAGGGCGGTCTCAAATTCCTGACCTCGTGATCCGCTCACCTTGGCCTCCCAAAGTGCTGGAATTACAGGTGTGTTTCACTGTGCCCAACCTCCCTTTTTTTTCTTCTTTTTTTGAGGCAGAATCTCACTGTGTCACCCAGGGCTAGAGTGCTAGGGCAGGTTCTCAACTCACTACAACTTCTACCTCCTGGGTTCAAGCAATTGCCATGCCTCAGCCTCCCAAGGACTACAGACATGAATCATCGCACCCGGCTAATGCTTTGTATTATAGTAGAGATGGGGTTTTGCCATGTTGCCCAGGCTGGTCTTGAACTCCTGAGCTCAAGCAATCCACACTTTTGGGCCTCCCAAAATGCTGGGATTACTGGTGTGAGCAACTGTGCCCAGTCTGAATTCTTTCTTTCCAGTTTGGATGCCCTTTATGTTTTTCTCTTGTCTCACTGCTTTATCTAGGACTTCCAGTATTGAATAACAGTGGTAACAGTGGGCATCCTTGTCATGTTCCAGATTGCAGAGGAAAGGCTTTCACTTTTTCCCCATTCAGTATGATACCAGCTAGAGGTCTGTTGTTATGATGAGGTATATTCCTTCTATCCCCTGTTATTTTAGCATTTTTATCATGAAGCAATGTTAAATTTTATCAAATGCTTTTTCATCAATTGAAATAATCATATGGTTTTTATCCTTCATTATGATGATATATCACAACAAATGATTTGCATTTGTTGAACCATCCTTGCATCCCAGGGAAATCCCACTCGGTCATGGTGAATGAGCATTCTGATATATTGCTCAATTCAGTTTGCTAGTATTTTGAGGATGTTTGCATCAATATTCACCAGAGATACTGGTCTGCAGTTTTCTTTTTTTGATTTGCCTTTCTCTGGTTTTCATATGAGGGTAATACTGGCCTCAAAGGATGAGTTGGGAAATATTCTTTCCTCCATTTTTCAGAATAGTTTGAGGAGGACTGGTATTAGTTCTTGTTTGGTAGAATTCAGCCTTGAAGCCCTGATATCCTGGGCTCTTCTTTACTGGGAGACTTTTTATTAGTATTATGGCTTCAATCTCATTACTTGTTACTGGTCTATTCTGGTTCTGGATTTCTTCCTAACTCAATTTTGGTAGGTTGTATGTGGCTAGGAATTTGTGCATTTCTTCTAGATTTTCCAATTTATTCGCATATAGTTGTAGTATGAATTTGAATTTCTGCAGTATCAGCTAGAATGTCTCTTTCTTCATTTCTGATTTTATTTAATTGATTCTTCTCTCTTTTTTCTTAGTCTAGCTAAAGGTTTGTCAATTTTATTTAACTTTTCAAAACAACCAAATCTTTGTTCCATTGATTTTTTGTATTGTTTTTCTCAATTCAATTTCATTTATTTCTGCTCTGATCTTTATTATTTCCTTTCTTCTACTCATTTTGGGTTGGGTTTGTGCTTGCTTTTCTGGTTCTTTAAGATGCATCATTAGATTGTCTATTTGAAGTTTTCTCTCTTTTTTGATGTAGGCACTTACTATAAAATTCTATCTTATTATTGCTTTTGCTGGATTCTATAGGTTTTGGTATGTTGTGTTTTCATTATCATTTGTTTCAAGAAAATTTTTAATTTTCTTATTAATTTCTTCATTGACCCACTGGTCATTCCAAAGCATATATTTTAACTTCCATGTATTTCTATATTTTTCACAATTCCTCATTATTAATTTCCAATTTTATTCCATGGTGGTCAAAGAAGACATTTGATATCATTTCAATTTTTTGAATGTTTTACAACTTGTTTTGTGATGTAACATATGGTATATCCTTGAGAGTAATCCACGTGCTGAGGGAAAAAAATGTGTATTCTGCAGCTGTTGGATGAAATGTTCTGTAAATATCTATTAGATCCATTTGGTGTATAACCCAGATTAAGTCTGCTGTTTCTTTGTTGATGTCCTGTCTGGAACACTGGTCTAATGCTGAAAGTGGGGTGTTGAAGTCTCTAGCTATTATTCATTGGACCTTATCTCTCTCTTTAGCTCTAAAAATATTTCCTTTATGTAGCTGGGTGCACCAGTGTTGGGTGCATATATACTTAAAATTGTTATATCCTTGTGATGGTTAATAGTATGTGTCAACTTGATTGGATTAAAGGCTGCAAATTATTGTTTCTGGGTGTATCTGGGTGTTTCTGGGTGTTGCCAGAAGAGATCAAAATTTGAGTCAGTAGACTGGGAGAAAAACACCCATCCTCAGGAAGACTCCTTCACAAAGTGGGTGGGCACAATCCAATCAGCTGCCAGCATGAGCAGAAAAAGCAGGCAGAAGAAGGTGGAAGAAGCTGACTTGCTGTGTCTTTCAGCCTTCATCTTTCTCTCATTCTGAATGCTTACTGCTCTCAAACATCAGACTCCAAGTTCTTTGGTTTTTGGGCTCTTGGACTTACACCAGTAGTTTACCAGGGGCTCTCAGGCCTTTGGCCACAGACTGAAAGCCACAGTGTCAGCTTCCCTACATTTGAGATTTGGGGACTCGAATTGAGCCACTACTGGCTTCCTTACTCCTCAACAGCCTGTCATGGGACTTCACTTTGTGACTGTGTGAGTCAATTCTCCTTAATAAACTCCCNCATGTAAGTTAATATTTTAACTTCTCTTTATATGTCTATGTATATATAAACTCCCCTTTATATATATATATATATATATATATATATATATATATTTATATCTATATATGTATATATATATGTATTTATATAAATATTTCTCTCTCCATATATATCCTATTTATACATATATCCTATTAGTTCTGTCCCTCTAGAGAAACTTAATAGAATCCTCTTGCTGAATTGACCTTTTTGTCATTACACAGCGACTTTCTTTGTATCTTCTTACAGCTTTTATTTTGAAATCTATTTTGTCTGAAACAAGTATAGCAACTCCCACTCTTTTTGTTATTTCCAATGGTATGGAATATTTTTTCCATCCCTAACTTTGAGTCTATATGTGTCTTCATAGGTGAAGTATGTTTCTTGTAGGCAACAGACCAATGGGTATCATTTTTTCACCCATTAACCCAGTCTATGTCTTTTGATTGGAAAGTTTAGTCCAACTACATTCAATGTTATTACTGACAAAGACTTACTCCTGTCATTTTGTTATTTGTCTTGTTTTTTTTTTTTTTTTGTTCTTCTCTTTCATTCATTCCTGATTTTGTAAAGATGATTTTCTCTAATGATATGATTAAGTTCTTTGCCTTTTTGTGTATGTGTATTCATTGTGCGCTTTTTGGTTTGAGGCTACCATGAGGCTTGCAAATACTATCTTATAATCCATTTTTTTAACCTGATAACAATTTAACAGTATTTGCATAAACAAACAAGAAAAATAAAACTAATAAAACTCACTTTAACTTTGTCTTTCCACATTTTAACTTTTTTTGTTTCTATTTATATCTTGTTGTACTATGACTTAAAAAGTTGTTGTAGTTATTATTTTTTTATCGGTTCATTGGTCTTTCTACAGGGACAAATATAGTTTACCTACCACAATTACAGTGTTATAATATTCTGTATTTTTCTGCATACTTACTATTACTGATAAGTTTTATACCTTCAGGTAATTATTTATTGCTCATTAATGTCCTTTTTTAATTGATAGAAGTACTCCCCATACCATTTCTTGTATGGTGGTTGTAGTATTAATGAACTCTCTACTTTTGTTTGCCTGGGAAAAATCTTTCTTTCTCCTTCATGTTTGAAGAACATTTTTTCCAGATATACTATTCTGGGGTTAAAGGTTTTTTACTTTCAGCATTTTGAATATGTCATGCCACTTTCTTCTGGTCTGTAAGATTGCCACTGAAAAGTTTGCTAGTAACATATTGGAGCTCCATAGTATGTTGTTTCTTTCTCTTGCTGCTTTTAGGATCGTTTCTTTATCCTTGACCTTTGAGAGTTTGATTACAAAATGCCTCCGGATACTCTTCTTTAGGTTAAATGTGCTTGGTGTTCTATAACCTTCTTCTACCTAGATGATATTTTCCTTTAAGTTTGCAAAGTTCTCTGTTATTATCGCTTTGAATACTTTCTACCCCATCTGTTTCTCTAACTCCCCTTTAAGACTAATAACTCTTAGATTTTCCCTTGTGAGGCTATTTTCTAGATTCTGTAGGTATGCTTCACTGTTTTTTATTTGTTTCTTTGCTTGCTTGCTTGCTTTTGGTCATTTCTTTGCTTGCTTTCTTTTGTTCTGAGGCGAAATTTTGCTCTGTTTCTCAGGCTGGGGTGCAATGATATGATCAGATCACTGCAACCTCTGCCTCCTGGGTTCAAGCAATTCTCCTGCCTCAGCCTCTCAAGTAGCTGGGATCACAGGCATGCGCCACCATGCTTGACTAATTTTGTATTTTTAGAGACAGGCTTTCACTGTGTCAGGCAGGCAGCTCTCAAACTCCCAACCTCAAGTGATCCACCTGCCCTGGCCTCCCAAAGTGCTGGGATTACAGGTATGAGCCACCACATCCAGCCACCTCATTGTTTTTTCTTTTTTTTATTTTGTCTCCTCTGACTGTGTACTTTCAATTAGTCTGTCTTCAAGCTCACTAATTTTCTTCTGCTTGATTAATTCTGCATTAAAGGACTCTGATGCATCCTTCAGTATGCCAATTGGATTTTTCAGCTCCAGAATTTCTGCTTGACATTTAAAAATTATTTTAATCTCTTTGTTAAATTTATCTGATAGAATTCTGAACTCCTTCTTTATGTTATCTTGAATTTCTGAGTTTCTTCAACATGTGTATTTTGAATTCGCTGTATGAAAGGTCACGTATCTGTGTTTTTCCAGGATTGGTCCCTGGTGCCTTATTTAGTACATTTGGAGGGGTCATGTTTCCTAGATGGTGCTGATGCTAGTTTCCTAGATGGTGTTGATTCTTCATTGTCTGGGCACTGAAAAGCTTGGTATTTATTGTAGTCTTCACTATCTGGGCTTATCTGTAGCTCTCCTTTCGAAGGCTTTCCAGATATTTGTAAGGACTTGGATGTTGTGATCTAAGTTGTTTCTGCTTTCAGGGGCATCCTAAGTCTAGTAATACTGTGGTTCTTAAAAGATGTCTTAAAACTTAATAAGAAAACACACACAAAAAAACTTGACCTTAAAATATGCAAAAGTCCTGAACAGAAACCTCACCAGAGAAGATATACAAATGGCAAATAAGCATATGAGAGGATGCTAAACTAACATCATATATTATTAGGTTATTGCAAATTAAAACAACAATGAGATACCACCACATATCTATTAGAGGCCCAAAACACTGACAATGCTAACTACTCATGAACATGTAGAGCAATAAGAACCTCATTCATTGCTTGTAGGAATGCAAAATGGCACAGCCACTTTGGAAGACAGTCTGCCAGTGTCTCTCAAAACTAAACACACTCTCAAGTGTGACAACATGGATGGACCTGAAGGACATTTTGCTAAGTGAAATAAATCAGGTACAGAAAGACAAATACTACTTAACTCACTCATCTTTGAAATCGAAAAATTTTGAACTCATAGAAGTAGAGAGTCAAATGATGATTACCAGAGGCTAGGGGGCTGAGGAGGGAGGAAATGGCAGATGGTGATTGAAGAGTAAAAACTTTCAGACAGACAGGAGCAATAGGTTTTGATATCTATTGCACAGCAGGTGACTACAGTCAATAATAATGTACTATATATTTCTAAATAAATAAAAGTAAATTTCAGATGCTTTAACATAAAAAATGGTAGGTAAATGACATGATCACTATGCTAATTAACTTGATGCAATCATTTTACACTGTATAAATCTATCAAAACATCACATTGGAACCCACAAATGTACACAATTATAATTTGTCAATTAAAAATAATGCCATTAAAATGTTTAAAAACTAAATATATTTCTATTATATAATCCAGCAATCATGATCCTTAGTATTTATCCAAATAAGTTGAAAACATATGTGTACACAAAAACCTGAACATGGATATTTATAGCAGCTTTATTCATAATTGCCAGCAACCAAAATGTCCCTCAGTGGGTAAATGGATAAATTGTGGTAGACACAGACAATGGGATGTTACTCGCTAATAAAAAACAATACGCTATCAAGCTATGAAAAGATATTGAGGAAACCTAAATGCATATTACTAAGTGAAAGATGCCAAACTGAAAAGGATACATACTGTACAATTCCAACTATATGACATTCTGGAAAAAGCAAAACTATGGAGACTGTAAAAGGATCACTGGTGCCAGGGTTTATGAGGGAGGGGGGAATGAACAGGCGACAGATGGAGCACGGAGAAATCCCAAATAGTTGAGAATACAGGCATCTGCCACCACACCAAGCTAATTTTTGTAATTTTATACTAGAGACTAGGTTTCACTATATTGGCCATACTGGTCTCGAACTCCTGACCTCAAGTGATCCACCCGTCTCAGCCTCCCAAGTGCTGGGATTACAGGTATAAGCCACCATGCCTGGCTGAGCAAGATAATTCATAGGATAGTGGAAATACTCTGTATGTTAGAATAATGGTGGATACATGTCATCAGGTATTTGTACAAACTGATAGAATATACAACACCAAAAGTGAACCCTAATGTATACTATAAACTTTGGGTGATAATGTGTCAGTGTAGGTTCATCAATTGCAACAAATGTACCACTCTGGTACAGGATATTGATATTGGGAAAGGCTATGTATGTGGGAGTAGGGGCAGATTAGATGGGAAATATATAACCTTCCTCTCAGTTTGGTGGTGAAACTAGAATTGAGCTAAAAAATAAAGCTTATTTAAAAAACAAATCATTGATACATACTAAAGAAGAAGTAATTAAATGGAAGAATATACAATGTTTGTGACCTATTAATAGAAAACTTAACATTGTAAAAATGACAATTATCCCTATTGCAACAGCATCATGCAATATACTGATTGCAGTGATAATCAGCATCATTGCAATCAAAATTCCACCTAGTGTTTTAAAAATATAAATTGATAAGCTACTTGTAAAATGTATATACAAATGCAAAAGGAAATGAATATCCAGGAATAACTTGAAAAAGAACAAAGCTAGAGGTCTTACATTGCCAGACATGAAGACCTATACAAAACTATAATAATTAAGATAGAATATTTTGCTTAAGGATAGACAAATATATCAATGGAATAAAACAGAAACTGTCTCACACATATATAAGCACTTAATTTAACTGTAACCTAAATATAAAAATAATACCAAAAATTTCTAGGTGATATCATAGGAAAATATTTTTATGATTTGAATAGACAAAGATTTTTTTAAGCAGGAGAGTAGGCACTAACCATAATGAGAAGGATTGATGAAGTGGACTACAGTTGATCTTTGACTAACAAGGGTTTGAGCTGTGCAGGCACACTTACAAGCAGATTTTTTCAATAAATGTATGAGAAAATTTTTTAGAGATTTGCCACAATTTGAAAAAACTCACAGATAAGCCACATAGTCCAAAAATATCAGAAAAACAGTTATGTATGTCTTGAATGCACAAAATATATGTAGATACTAATCTGTTTTATCATTTAATACTATAAAATATATGCAAATCTATTATAAAAAGTTAAAATTTATCAAAATTTAGACACACAAACACAAGACCTTACATGGCACTATTCAAGGTTGAGAGAAATGTAAACAAACATAAAGATACAATATTAAATCATAAGTGCATGAAATTAACTGTACATACTGTACTACTGTAATAATTTTGCAGCTACCTCCTGTTGCTGTTCTGCTGAGCTCAAGTGTTGCACGTATCTACTTAAAACACCATGTGATGCTAATCATCTCTGCTTGAGCAGTTCCTCTCTCCAGTAAATTGTTTATTGCAATAAAAATTTCTTAGGTATTTTTCACCATCTTTAGTACAATACCATAAACCTGGAAAAACACCAACAGGACCCATATGAAATGCCACTAGTGATGCTGGTAGTGCTCCCAAAAAGCAGAGAAAAGTCATGACATTACAATAACAAGTTGAATTGTCATGACATTACAATAACAAGTTGAAATGTACCATAGAATGAGGTCTGCAGCTGTAGTTGCCCACCATGTCAAATCAATAATTCATCTTGCACAAAGACAGTGTAAACTTAGAATATTGATAAATATTGGCCAGTGCAGTGGCTTACACCTGTAATCCCAGCACTTTGGGAGGCCAAGGTGGGCGAATCACCTGAGGTCAGGAGTTCAAGACCAGCCTGACCAAGAGGGAGAAACCCCGTCTTTACTGAAAATACAAAATTAGCCTGGCATGGTGGCACATGCCTACAATTCCAGCTACTCGGGAGACCGAGGCAGGAGAATCGCTTGAACCTGGGAGATGGAGGTTGCGGTGAGTCCAAGATCAGGCCATTGCACTCCAGCCTGGGCAACAAGAGCAAAGCTCCGTCTCAAAAAAAAAAAAAAAAAAGATAAATATTATACAGTACTAAAAATGCATTTTCTCTTCCTCATGATTTTTTAAATAACATTTTTCTCTCGCTTACTTTATTGTAAGAATACATTATGTAATATATATAACATAAAAAAAGTGCACTCATCGACTGTTTATCAGTAAGGTTTCCAGTCAACAGCTATTCATAATTGACTTTTGGGGTCATCAAAAGTTAAGCACGTTTTCTTGTTGTTGTTTTTGTTTTGTTTTGAGATGGAGTTTCGCTCTTGTTGCCTAAGGTAGAGTGCAATGGCACGATCTCGGCTCACTGCAACCTCCACCTCCTAGGTTCAAGCGATTCTCCTGCTTCAGTCTCCCAAATAACTGGGATTACAGGCATTTGCCACCATGCCCAGATAACTTTTTGACTTTTTAAAAGAAACAGGGCTTCACCATATTAGCCAGGCTGGTCCGGAACTCTTGACCTCAGGTGATCCACCCTCCTCAGCCTCCCAAAGTGCTGGGATTACAGGCGTGAGCCACTGCTCCCAGCCAAAGACATAGTTTTTACCTCATGGAGGTAAAAACCCCCATGTTGTTTTAAGGGTCAATTGTATAATAAAATGAAGCACTTCTGTTCACCAAAAGAGATATTTAAAATGCAAGCCAGGGAGTAGAAAAAGTTATTTGCAGGATATGTATAATTTGTATAGATATATTTTAAAATCCTACAAAAAAATAAAAAGAATGTAACTTAATAGAAAAAAAAAGGAGCATAAAACTTGAACAAGCACTTTCGAAAAGAGGATATTCTGAATTGCTGAAATGTTTGAAAAGGTGGTCAACTTTATTAATTTTCAAGGAAATATAAATTAGCACCACCATAAAACACTGTTGTGTAACTACCAGAATGACAATATTTATAAAATAAATATTATTGTATATATTTGAGGTATATAACATGATGCTGTAAGATACATAGTAAAATGGTTTCTATAGTACAACTGTAACAAATTAACATGTCCATCATTGGCCAGGTGAGGTGGCTCAAGCCTGTAATCCCAGTACTTTGGGAGGCTGATGCAGGCAGATCACCTGAGGTCAGGAGTTTGAGACCAGCCTGATCAACATGGTGAAACCCCGTCTCTACTAAAAATACAAAAAAATTAGGCAGATGTGGTGGTGGGAGCCTGTAATCCTAGCTACTCAGGAGGCTGAGGCAGGAGAATTGCTTGAAGCAGGAGGTGGAGGTTGCAGTGAGCCAAGATCGCACCATTACACTCCAGCCTGGGAAACAAATCAAGACTTGTCTCAAAGCAAAAAAAACATTAACCAGGTATGGTGGCAGGCGCCTGTAGTCCCAGCTACTTGGAAATCTGAGGCGGGAGAATTATTTTAACCCAGGAGGTTGCAGTGAGTTGAGATTGCTCTACTGCACTCCAGCCTGGGTGACAAAAATGAAAATCCATCTCAAGAAAAAAAAAATCCATCATCTCACATAGTTACTGAGCTATAATCTAATTTAGCCAAAGTCCTGAATACAATACACTATTATCAACCACAGTCCTCACGTTTTACATTGGATCGTTTGACTTTTAATCCATACTTATTATTTTGCATCCTTTGACCTACATCTCTCCATTTCTCCTCTCAACCCCAACCCTGGTAACTACTGTTTTATTTGTTTTATTTTCTATCTCTATATGTTTGACCTTCCCCTGCCATTCCACCCCACCCAGCAGATTCCACATATCAGTAAGAGTATGACATATTTTTCTTTCCATATCTGGCTTATTTCACTTAGGATAACATCCTATAGGCCCATCCATGTTGTGGCAAATAGTAGAATCTTATCCTTTTTTATAACTGAGCTCCTTATCCATTCATCCATTGATGGATACATAGGTTGTTTCTATATCTTGGCTACTGTGAATAGTGCTGCAATGAACTTAGGAGTGCAGATATCTTTATGAGATGGTGATTTCATTTCCTTAGGGTACATACCTGGAAAAGGATTGCTGAATCATATAGTAGCTCTGTTATTAACTCCTTTAAGAACCTCCATACTGATTCCACAATGGCTGTAACCATCTACATTCCCACCAACAGTATGCAAGGGTTCCCTTTCCTCCAAACCTTCAGAATAGCAATATTTAAAGAATTAACAATATAAAATGTTGATGAAATTGGGGAAAAACTTCAATTTTCATGTTGCTGTTAGAAATAAAATGTGGAAAATTGTTCAGCAGTATTTACAAGCACTGGACATATATACATATATACTTTACGACCCAGTAATTTTATTTCTAGGTATTTATCAAACAGAAATATACTTATATTTGTACATCGAAAGCCATGTGCAGGATGTTCAGAGTAGCACTATCTGAATTGCCAAATGGCATAATGCTCATCAGCAGAATAAATTGTGATGTATTCATACTATGGAATACTACACAGCAATGAGCATGAACAAGTTACAATCACTTGCAACAATATGAATAGGGCTCAGAAATACAACATTAAATGAAGAACATCATACACCTACCTAATATATGATTCCATTAATGGTCAAAACCAGGAAAAACTAATTAATTGTGATAGAAGTCAGGAGAATAGCGGATTCTGGCCATAGTAAAGGAGAGGCATGGGTGAAGACTGGTAGGGCACATTAGGAGGTTTTCAAGGGTTGCTGCTGTTTTATTCTGATCTGCATAGTGCTGAAATAGGCATGTTCACCTTGCAAAAATTCGCTGGCTATATGCTTGCACTTTTAAAAATATGTACATTACTTTTGTGTATATATTACCTGTGATTACCACAAATAAAGATTCTACACAAATACAATTATTTGTATAAAGACAATTATTTGAACAATTATTTGTATAAAAACAGAACATAATTCTAAACACTATACTGAATTCACAGCTAAAATAAAATTTTAAAAACTTGTTAAATTAGCCATATCTACAATATAAATAAGTGAACAACACTATGAAAGTTGCCTTTAGAAAATTCCTTTTATGTCTCTGATTCCTTTTATAAACTGTCCATCTCAGGATTAGTCCCTGGTTTCTTGAATAAAATCATTAAAATAGTTGTCAGCTCTTATAGCACTGAAGAAATGTCACCAACTTTCCCAAGTATAGGGAAGAGAAATGAAAAGAGCTAAAGACTATTTCCATTTTTGAAACTAGGCTTTGGATATAAAAAACAAAAGTAATACTTGGCTTAAATTGGTATATATGTTAACTTAATTACGAACTGATCTTTTATTGTTTTTAATTAAATGCTATTGTTTTCAAAATTTTACTAAAACGTGTATTATTAAGCAAGGGAGACTCCCAAAGATACCTACTTTAAAATGCTCCAAGAATGAAAAGACTTGGTCTTCATTTATAACTGAATCTTTTAAAATAAATAAGTAACTATTAGAGATCTGTGATCTTTTCTCATGTCTATCTCACAATACACATTTATAGATGATGAAACTGACCAAAAACAGGTAAATAATACACTTTAGGCAAATCAAATCATTTACCTTTTTTTGGTCAGTTTCATCATCTATAACATGTAATAATTGGATAAATTCCCATTTGGCCTTAGCATTCTATGTATAAAGCAAACGTGGATGAAGCTAAACTTCCTAAGGTAGTAGATTATCCTAGCTAATATTAACTCTGGCATAAAATGCACAGAAGGGTTCTGTTCATTAATTGCTCTTAAATATGTATCATTCATAACCTTGAAGTCATTATAATTACTACTTTATGATGCCAATTTACTGATATAAAATTTATTTTCTTTTTTCTTTTGTTTATACTGATATAAAATTTAAAAGTATCTCTTCTTTCTTGTAATAGTTAAGATACTTAATGTTAAGATTAACAAGTGGTTGTTTTATAACTAGAATATGTAATTGTTCTATAATTTTAGTATTCCAACTCTGTCTGAAAGTTTGTTATAAAGTTATGAAAGTTATAAAGTCTCTTTTTCCATTGCATTTTTGGAAAGACACAACAGAAATAATATTCCCAGAGGAATACTGGGTTTCTCATATCTCTGATAAGATTGATAAGAAATCTGGTAGTACACTTGGTAAGAATCAGAATGGTGGGAGGAAAAAAAACCAATGATGCAATCAGAAGACAGCACTTTTCTAGGAAATGCTATGTTATTTTCAAACATGTCAACAAATCTGTACAAGCTATCATCAGAAACTGTCTATCTTTATAACAAGTGGCAATGTAAAAGGAACCTGTTACTGTTCAAGTTTGGAGATCACCAAGGTGAGAGAATTCAAGGTAGGAGTTACATGAAGAACAACCTGTATCAAAAGTAAACAAAATGTCTCAGAAGGATGCTTTGACCCACTGCAATGTTTCTTGATAAACACATAGAATAATGGATTCATTACTCAGTTTTCTCTCTAGTTAGAATATTTATGTTAATGTAGTGCTCCCCCAAGGGCACAGATAGCAACAGTAGATAATTAAACAAGAGTGAAATGCTAAAGAAACTGAAATAATATGTCTACCTACACTTTTCATCTCAAAATATTTCTGGTGTTAAGATTAGAATGACCTACAAAAGATTCCCATAGAATAAAAAATTTATAACTGAAAATATCCGTGGCAAATATCCAGATAAGGAAAGTGCCCTGCCCAAGGTCAAAGCCACTTAGTAACAGGAATAGAACCTGTTACTAGTAACAGTCACTGCTTAGTGGTTTTGACCTCCAGGTAGTTAGTGGGCAATAGAAAAATAGACAAAAGAGACACATCTAGTTTTCAGGTACTCAAGAGACTTTCATCATATTATTATATATGTGTTAGCAAGGTCACATCACAAACCTTCATAATAAACAAGGAATTAACATATATGTATATGTATATATATATATATGTGTGTGTTTATTTGTATATATACACATATATATAACAAGTATTATATATATATATGTATATTCCATTACACATAGTAACCTTTTTCCCAATTCGCTCCCAGTTCTGTGCCCTCCCTCCAACTATAACTTTAGCAAACCACAATCCATAAAAAGTTGAGTAGGAGACATTATCAACAGAGGCAAAAGAGATGAGGTTTGATATCTCTTTTTAAGATCTAAGCATCTTGCCTTGCAGAGGATTGGCTTTGTTTGCCATAGTGTACTATCCAGTTAGGACTAGAAAATATTCCCAGATGAACCCTAGGTAGTTCTAACTTCTCTAGGTCAGATTTATCACTGAGTCTCATTACTTGGCTTCCACAAAGCTCAAAGGCATCATTATAGATAATCTCCAAATTATATAAATCCTTCATAGCAAAGAGAGGGCAGATGAAGAATCCCAGCTGTAACTAAATTATTAAATCTTAATCACAAAAGGAGACTATAAAGACTGTTTTACAACAGAAAGATCTGTAGAAAGCCATGCTACTGATGTAAAAAATTAAGATGTCACCAAGATACAAGAGCATGTTAAGGAGAACAAAGAGGAAACAGAAGCCTACCAAAGCAGGCTTGCAATGTTTGCCCAGCCAGACCACTGGGTCTTCAGCAGCTGCCCATGAGAGCTCCTCTCCATGCTTTTTGAACATTCCCTTTTACATCCACCTAGCAGAATTCATTTCCTCATTCTTAATCTAGTGCTTTTCACATTTTACTTTGACCAATATTAATCCTGAAAGGATAAAAGGAAAGGAGCAAAGTTATACTGTTCTATTAAAAATTTTTAAAATGCAAATAATTAGGTAGAAAATATGTAATTAAGAATATTTTGCCTTGAATTTTCCTGATAATTGCTTCAATAATTTCCTCACAAAAAACCATGGGCTTCATCTTAGTAAAAACTGTATCTTGTTATTAAACCATGTACTATAATCCAGAGTACAGTGAACTACCTAAGATTTAATTGGAAGCTCCCAAACTTTTTGGCAAATGATATCATCACAATTCAAACTAGTTTAAGCAAAATAAGGTAAAATGGTGGTGCAAGTAGCTAGAACATCCATGGATATGTCTGGTTATAGCCACAGACAGATCCAGGGCACCAGTAAGATTGTCAGGACACAGTATTTTGCCAATGTATGGCTCTGCCGCCACAGTAATTATTAGGAAGACTCTATCCCTAGTGTGGCAAATATGAGCAACAGAAGCTCCTCACTTACATTCTCCCAGCTCAGCAACCCTAATGAAGAGAAAGAACCTCTTTCCGAAGCTCCAGCAAAATATGGCAGGACTTATGCTCGCTGACCATAACCTGGTTTGGGTCATACACCCATCCCTGATAGCATGTGCGTTTTCTCTTTGGGCAAGCTTGGGTTTCAGATCCTGTGGAGTCAGAAGGTGGACTCAAGGCCACCCAAACTCTATAGATGGATTAGAAGGGAGGAGTAGTTTCCTCTTGCACAAAAACTTGGTTCTCTTATCAGAAAAAGAGAGAATGGATTCTGGTCACAAGGACAAGAAACAGAAGGTTCACTACCAGGACATATACTCTAGAAAATACAAAAGTTCCTCATGAAAGCACATGTTGCCATGGAATATTCTCAAAGACAGTGTTTTACAAAGATGTCAACATATGGATGATCATTATGGATGAACATTACAATTCTAGGTGCCTTACAGACAAAGACATCTTCTGAAAGAGTATGAACTTTATATACCAACTTGAAAATTATAAAACGTTATTGCCTTTATAATGCTAGGCCAAGAAACTAGGAAATCAGAAAAAAATTCAAGTGTTGCTTAATAATTATAAAACTTTTTAGTTTAAAAAAATCTTCAAAATTAAAATAATTATTTATACATTTGGCCAGTTTTTAAAAAAATGAGCAGGCTTATATAGTTTCAGTGCTGCATTTAAATGACATCTATAGTTATTTTTAATTGCTATTTACAGGAATCTTGATCTTGTAAAAACTGTTACTATAGTAATCTCAGCAAATAATTAGCTCCTTAGGGAAAATCCAACTCTTCATAACTTCTAGTTGAAACAAAAAATAGCCTTTAGCTTTTCTTCCTAAATAATGATACATTCATTACTTATACACTGCTGCCCACTACATTTGTAAAATAAAACTAAATTTTTTTCTTAGAAATGCTTTCAGACACTGTATCTACCTCTTCAAGATATTTAAAGGTAAAAAAACCATGTAACTGTTAACAGGGTTAGAAAAGTTAATACACCATAGAGTTTACAGCCTCACAAATTATTTTAAAATGGTTATTTTCTGTTCTTTGTTTTCTGTTCTTTTTCCCCCCATTTCACAATCCCCTGTGGCTAGAAACAGACAACAAATTAGGTACAATGAACATGCTTTCTGCTTACCAGGGACAAGTGACTATTTCCTTTTTTTCTTTTCTTTTTTTTTTTTTTTCTTTTTGACACAGAGTCTCATTTTGTCACCCAGGCTAGAGTGCAGCAATGCAATCTTGCCTCACTGTAACCTCTGCCTCGTGGGTTCAAACGATGCTCTTGCCTCAGCCTCCCTAGTAGCTGGGATTCATGCACCGCTACACCCAGCTAATTTTTTATTTTTAGTAGAGATGGAGTTTCACCATGTTGGCCAGGCTGAGGCTGGTCTTGAACTCCTGACCTCAAGTGATCCAACCGCTCGGCCTCCCAAAGTTCTGGGATTACAGGTGTGAGCCACTGTGCCCAGCCTAACAAGTGACTATTTTCAAGCTAAGTATATTAAATCTATCTCTCAATAATCCATAAATAATAATGCTAAGTATAAACGATTAATTCTAATGTATATATGTTTTATTGTTTATATATATATATATCATGTTTAATTCTAAAAGGAATTTAAAGCAACTTCAAAGACATCAAAGTAAAATAAACAAGATGAAGCAAAAGGCAAATAGAGTATAAAAGCAAGTTAAAGCCAAAAATGAAGTTTGTACTCAATATGCATTCCATGTAGTCCACCTACTAACAGTGGGTGCTAACCTAGGTACTTTAGTTTCAAAGTCCCTGAAGTGAACAATATATGTTATTCCAATACAAAATAAAAGACTGAAAGGCAAAAGAGAATCCTACATTGTATCTGAAGTGTGTGTGTACACACACACACACACACACACACACAGAGAGAGATGCAAAATTCTTAAAGCTTGCATTTGTCATAAGTTTACTACTTTGTTAATTCTGATATACTCAAGCCAGAATGATTTTATATTGTCCTACTGCAGACCTACTTTCAATATGTGCTAACACTGTGGTTTGAGTATGCTAAAATGATTTGTTCTAAATAATCATTTTTACCTGGTAAGGCCAAACAGAGTTAAAATTAGAGGTTGGATGCACCAGACGTAACAGAGAGGGAAGGCCAGGCTTAGCTCCAAAGAAGCAGAGTCCTGGAAGCCCAAGGCTCACTGATTGATGGATGGAGAATACAAGGAAGCAATGGGTACAAAAAACAATGGCAGATGCATAAAGTTACTGCTAACAGAAAGAATAGAGAATTGGGAGCACAACGTAAAGAGCAAAGGAAAGGTAAAGAAAGAAAGATAAGAATAGAAAAATTTTAACGTGGCATTTAAGTGAATTACGTCTTAGAAACCTAGTAGGACTTGCTCCATTTTTTTCTTGATAACCCACTGTTTTTACTTACAGATTCAAAATTAATTCACTCACCTTTCTGCAAATAGCCTAAAACGTATTATTTTTTTACAACAGATTTATCATAGTCAACAACATCCAAAGGAACAAGACATTAAATTAGGCACAGGCTAGAATCCTGGCTTTCTGGTGTCAGCACAGCATATAATGATGTAGATTCCGTGCAGTGGGTGCTTAGAAAAGAGTCACTGGTAATTTTAAGTTAAGAGTTTGGTAGGATTCTTGTGATCTTCCTCAGTCCAGGTTGCTTCATGTGCCATCCCCTAAACCTCTTTTCTAATCAGATTGCTACACTTAATCTGCTCATGGGTGCCATCGCAGCTTGGCTAAATGGACCTGGGCTTGACTCCCCAGTTCACCTATTGACTAAGAATATTTATTTAGTCTTTCCCAGTTCCAAGACTCACTACTGTTTAGGGGATTATACTGTTGCAGAGTACCCAGTTATATTCCTTACCATCATAAAATGGTAGAAATAGGCATAGGAGAAAAGTTCAAGAGCATTGATATTACAAAGGGCTATGGTCTTCCAGTGACTGAAAAACATTTTTTCTAGAGATGAAAGCCTAGTTCTAATCCAGTCAACCTCCTCACTGCGGGAACCCAAACGATCAGCATCTCACCCTCATTATATACACAATGAGGTTGGATTAGATGTGATAGATCATCTCTAAGGTATGTTTCCCCTCTATAAAATTTTGTGGCTCTACAAGTATTGTAAATTAGAAATTTTCCAACTAATTTCCCTTGGGGCTTACTAGTCTTATATTGAACCCCCTTCTGGTACCCTCTAGTTTTCATCATTAATATTTCAAATGATCATGAAGTACAGATAAGATGATACCAACCCTGAAAAATTGAATTTAGTATTGTGGATGATCAAAACCTTTTGAAACAAGGCAGACCTTACGTTAAATCCCAACTCTGCCATATTGGTTATATGACCTTGAAAAAGTTATTTCAGCTCCCCAAGAATTTGTTTTGTATTTTACAAAATGAGGCTAATGAGCAATATCTACCTCCAAGTATTAGTTTCTGAGAACTTGAATTCTCCTGGCTTCTAGTAGGCATTCAATATTATATTATTTTGTACCCTGAAAGAATCATGCAAATTCAGCTTTAGATCCTTCTAGATATGCTTAACACATTTTTGATTGAAGAACGTGGTGAGTATCTCATAGAAATTTTACCCAAAATATCTTGTCTAATTCAAAAAGCCAAAAATTAAAGCAACAACAAGTTATCAAAATTATTGCTCTAACTTTGCTACAGGTTGAGCACCCTTAGTCTGAAAATCTAAAATCTGAATGCTGCAAAATCCAAAACTTTTTGAGTACCAATACGACGACACAAGTGGAAAATATCACACCACACCTCATGTGACAGTTTGCAGTCAAAATGCAGTCAAAACCTTTCCATGCACAAAATTATTTAAAATATTGTACAAAATTACCTTCAGGCTATGTGTATAAGATATGTATAAAACAAAAATGAACTTCGTGTTTAGACTTGGGTCCCTTCCCTGAGATATCTCATTATGTATATGCAAATATTCCAAATTCTGAATAAAATGAAATCCAAAGCACTCTGCTCTCAAGCATTTCAGATAACTGATACTCAACCTGTACCAAACTGTGGCAAGATAAAATTATTAAATATCTGAAGTGTACCTCAGACTGAACTATCAAGAATTACAACCACATCAAGAAATGCATTTTAAATTGTTGTAATGAGCACACATTAGTGATGAGACAAAAATTGTTACTCACTTCTGAAAGACCCTTGAACTGAATATTTAAGCACTATTTCAAAACCGATTTTGATAAAAGTGCATCAAGACTTCAGAAAGATTATTTGTGAATAATGAAACACCATTTCAAAGCCAGGAGGAAAACTAGATTGGCTTACTTTTCAGTTCTCGTATTATTAGTTCAATAGGTTTATTTAAAAATCTCTCTGATCTTTTACTCTGACACACTGAAATCAAATTTTGAAAAGTGAAAAACCTATAAGGCTTTTCATTTTCTACTAAGTATCACCCACAAATCTAACATCAATAAAATATGACAGCCCTGGACCTGAATATGACAGTCTTTATATTGTTCTAATGTATTGCCTACCCTATCCACAGAATAATCACTAAAATCAGCAGGAAAAAAGATCAATCAGTAAAAATAGGAATGTGAGTTTAATTCAAGTACCTGGAAATACCAAGGTGCTTTTATATATTCTCAGTACTGACTACTTTTAAAAAGGTGTAACACTTCATTTAAAAGGAATATATGAGTACAGTTGATTATTTCTGCTTTGTTATACATCTGTAACTATTCAACTAATAGTAATAATAAACACAATGATTGTTATCAATTTCTTGAGTACAAACAACAGACCTGAATCACTGACTTAAATACTTTACATAATGACCTCATTTAATCCTCAAAACAATTATAGTTGAGAAAATTGAGTCTCAGCAAGTTTAAATAACTTGATCAGACCACACATTAAATAAATGATAGAGCTAAGATGGAATTCAGACATGTCCTGCATCTTTCATTTACTCACGAGAATATTAATTTATTCAATAAATATCTTTATCCTAAAGAAATGCCACTGTAATAGGAAGATGGTTGCAAATTCTTTGTCCCTGTGCTCATTGAGAGGTGAAACCTACTGTTCTTTCCTTAAATATGGACTTGCCCTGTGGCTTGGTTTGACCAAAGGAATGTGGTGGAAGTGACTAAGTTACTCCAAAGCTAGCACAAAGGAGATCTGCTGATTTTGCTATCACCTTCTTGGAACATTCTGGGAACCATATCACTGTGGAGTGAGAAGCCCAAGCCACATAGGAGGCCCCAGGGAGCAGAACCAAGATGTGCCAGTCAGCAGCCTCAAGAGCCAGAACCAAAGCCAGTCATGTGTGTTAGCAATCTTACACGTATCAGGCCTGTTGAACATTGAGATCGTTGCAGTCACAACTAACACTACATGGAGTGGAAGAACCACCCAGCAGTGTAGTCAACCCACAGAATATCAAGAGATAATAAATGGTTGCTTTAAACCATTAAATTTTGGGGTGACTAGTTATACAGCAATGGATAAAGAGCTGAAATGTTTTTCTTGAAATGAGAGTATTGGGTATAATATAGCAAAATACACTCTAGGAAGAAAATAAACAACTATAATAATATTATTTTGGTATAATATAGCAAAATATAACTCCAAAAAGTAAGAAAAGCAATGAAGTAGTTGTTTTTCTCTCATGGCTGGCATGAGTTTGTTTATACTGAAAGCCTAGTAAAGTAGGAAAATCAGAAGAGACTATGGCCCTTTTCCTTCACTTATTTATTCATGTACTCATTAAACTTATTCATTTATCTATTCATTAAGCAACTATGTCTTGTTACATTTGAGTGTTTTTGTTAACTACTGTGTGTCATACTGTAAATCAAGGTAAGCCTACTGCCTTTAAGAACTTTTAGGTCTAAAGAATGTAATACTTTATGATTGATTGACTCCTATGCATTCCATAAAGAGTGAAGTAGAAGTTAGAAAAATTAAGGAAAGTAAGCGGGAAAATTGGAGAAGCTCAGTCCATATTTTAATTTTTGCTATTGATAATATACAAAGTAAATTATTATATATATACAATACTTATATTTTAATATTTCATTTCTATGCATAGAATGTTAAGCTCCCCAAAAATGAACATAAAAGAGAGTGTGCATTCAATTGCTTTTGCTCTCCTGCTTGGCTCTCCTTAAGGCTTCTGAGTTCCTAACCTGTCAGAGCATTAGTTTCCTTAAATGCAAAATTAAGGTGATTCTACCCCTACCTGCCCCAAGATGTATTATGCCATGCAAATGATAATTATGAGATAAAACTATTAAACCTTGATATTGGGGTCAGAACTTATTTACATAACCACCTATGCACTTGTAAGAAGAAGAAGAAAATGAAAATGAACTGTAAAAGCGCTATCCACACTTAATTAAACACTGTCTCCCCACATTCAAACAGGTGATTCTAATAGGGCTGAGGATCATAACAGTCTGTCCTCCTGTCCTCAGAGCTGGGTGTGGGATGCAACTGGTTCCATAAGATCCCTCCGCCAACAACTGTTAGATTTGGAGCTAATGGAGGAAGGGCTTGGATTTTGAGTCACTGGTCAGAAGAACGCAAATCAAACACTGCCCGGCACACTGTCTTCCCTGCTACATGGAGAAGGCCTATATTCTATAAGAAAATATGAGATCCATAGAGACAAACAGAGGTGAGGGAGAGACCAAGTCTTGATGACCTCACTTGGTCCCCTAAATCAGGCTGTGACTAAAACTGTGATAAACCTTCATTTCAAAGTTGTGTGAACCAAAAATTATTTTATCATTTAAGTTAATCTAAGTTGGATTTCTGTCCACTGCAACCAAGAGTCTTGACTAAAAGTAAAATTAAAGCATCAGAGGTACATTGAAATCATCTGAGACCTTTCATAATTTGTTTGGGCAATCAATCTCTTATGAGGATAAAAGTATCTCTAACCTTTTTTTTATTTGAGACAGAGTGTAGTTCTGTGGCCAGGCTGGAGTGCAGTGACATGATCGCTCACTGCAATTTCCACCTCCCTGGTTCAAGTGATTCCCCTTTCTCAGCCTCTCGAGTAGCTGGGACTAATAGGCATGCACCACTGCATCCAGCTAATTTTTTGTATTTTAGTAGAGATGGGGTTTCACAACGTTCGCCAGGATGGTCTCGATCTCCTGACTATGTGATCTGCCTGCCTCAGTCTCCCAAAGCGCTAGGATTACAGGTGCAAGCCACCATGCCCAACAAGTATCTCTCATCTTAAACTAAGAAAGACCATAGTTAAAGCAAGGGACATAACGTAACACTCTTATTCTAGCCACCAACGTGATTGCATTATTTACTTTCTAGTCAGACCCCCTCTTCCCTTGTCTAACTACCTATCAACACAGATTTTTTTTCTCATTTTTTTTTTGAGACACAGTTGCCCAAGCTGTAGTGCAGTGGTGTGATCATGGGTCACTGCAATCTCCACCTCCCAGGTTCAAGTGTTTCTCCTGCCTCAACCTCCCAAGTAGCTGGGACTACAGGTGCACACCACCATGCCTGACCAATTTTTGTATTTTTAGTAGAGACAGCGATTCACCATGTTGTCCAGGCTGGTCTTGAACTCCTAAGCTCAAGTGATCTGACCTTCTTGGCCTCCCAGAGTGCCTAGGGCTAGAGGCATGAGCCACTGCATCCAGCTTAACCTGTCCTTTTAATTTTCATTTCACAAAGTACTATCCTCCAGGATGCCAGGAAATGAACTAGAGGATGGAATAAAGAGTCAAGAAAAGAAGGATAAAACTTAGTTCGTAGCCTAATGGCACAATAGCTAATATGTCTAACCATGAGCAAATGCTCAAAAGTCCTGAGTCCAGAAAAACCCTTATTCGTTACCATTAAAGAAATACATCTAGCAGGATAGCTACACTGAATATGTTAGGGAAATGGAGAAGCACTGGTATTTTGATAATCAATTCAAAAGAAAATTAAATTTACTAATGGAAACTACCACTATTCATTTTCTGGACATATGTAAAGATAAAGCTAGCTTAAAACAACAAATAACCACCTAATCTCTTAACCTTCAGATAGGGTGCAAAAGCATTACCTAAAAGGTAATTTTTCATTATTAGTAAAGCAAGCTTTAGTCTCAAACTTTACCTTAGACTACGCAACGTCTGCCCATTTGTCTTGTACAGACTTTTCCTTTCAGTGCCCTGGATTTCAAGGGAACTTGGCTGCCAAAGACTGAGGCTGAAATCAAAGTGCTCTGGGCTTTCCCACCAGAACTTCATCCATGGGGCATAGAGGCAGACTTGGAAATAGACAAATGCTGTGTCTGCAAAATAAATTAATTAGTGTAGGGCAAAATGGCCTCTATCTTTTCCTCAACTTAGCCCCAGGAAAAAGCAAGACTCTTGTGGTCATTTTGCCTTTGCTTACATCCAGAGATGCCTGAAGCTAAAGAAAGGCTCCTTAGTAGACTATGGTAAGTCCCCTTTTATCCTCCTGCTGTCAGGGATGAAAGATTCCAAGCCTCAAGTGCAACACAACTGCAGGCACTAGACTTTTTCAAAAGATAAAAATCAAAACCCAAAAAGACCACAAGTTCACTTTGAAATTGAANAAAAAAAAAAAAAAACCCTGCCTTCTGAGAGTGGCTGCTTTCCAGACACCAGACACACAAATGCTTTAAAGACAAAAACAAGTTGTTACATTTGTCAGGGTGAATAAAAAGCCTAGAACAGGACTCTCAAGTCTCTCTTTCTGTGCTAAAGAATGTCTTCCCAATTTTTTGCAGCCTTGAGGACCACAAGATGACTGGGAAATTGTCGACAGGAGCCGAGAAAGGGCTGTACTCTGTATGCTGGCATTCAAGGACAAGCACGGAGGGGCAGCAACAGCAAAGAGGAGTCCTGGTGCTCTTCCTGGAGTTCCCAGGCTCTGCTGGCTGTGGATCCTGTTTTTCAAATACTTACTGTGTGTCTACTACATATTGGGCACTATTCTAGGCCCTGTGGATGTATTAGTGAATCAACCAGAAAAAATATCACCTACTCATGTGAAGGTTATATTGCAATAGACTTAGGGGACAGAGACAGAATAAATTAAACAAATAAGTAAAGTTTATAATACCTTAGAAATTAAAAAGCACTATAAAGAAAATAAAGCCAGGAAGAGATATAGAAATTCCCAGAAAGTCAAATGGTAGACTTGCCATTTAAAATTGGTGTTCAGGGAAGATTAAAGGAAAAGTCAAAGTTTGAAAAAGGATTTGAAAGAAGGAAGGGAGTAAACCAGATATTTGGGAGGAAGAGTGGTAGTGGAAAAGGAGACATCAAGAGCAAAGACTGAGAGAAAGGACTTTGCCAGCCAGGTTCAAAGAACAGCAAGCAGGATTCATGTCTGCAGTAGAGGCAGTGATGGGGCAGAGGTTAGAGATAAGGTCAGAGAATTCGTTTTGAAACAAATTACATAAGGATTGATAAAACAGCAGTGTTTCTCTGATGTAGGCAATCTTCAGAAAGTTTTGAGCAGAGGTATGATACAACATATAACTTGGCCACTTAATTGAGAAGGACAGAAGGAAGGAGATTAGTTAGAAGGCCATTAAAATACTAATACTCTGGCGATTTCAATATGCATCTTAATTTTCGTAGACTGTAGTCTACCTTCAAATGATACTGCACTGCTTCATACATAATGTAATAACCAAATCACTACAACAGAATACTTCCCTTCCTCCCTTCTTCCTTTATGCTATTATCATATTTTACTCTTATGTTATAAACCCCACAATGCATTATTTTTGCTAAAAAGAAAATTTTTTTTCAAATGTAAACATGAGGAAAGAAAGTCTTGTCTATTTTCCCATGTTTACTGTGTCTTGCACTCTTCATTTTCTTTCTTTTTTTTTTTTTTTTTTTTTTTTTTGGGAGGTCCAAAGTTCCCTCTGGCAATTTCCTTCATACTGAAATTTTCTTTATCATTGCCTGTAGTGCCGATAGGCTGGGAATGAGTTCTCTTAGCTATTGCTTGTCTGAAAGTGTCATCATTTTACTTTTATTTTTGAAGGATATTTTCACTGGGGATATAGAATTCTAAGTTAACATTTTTTTTTCTGCCCATCATATTAAAGATGCCATTTCATTATCTTCTGGACTGCATTGCTTCTAGCAAAAAATCAGTGGTACTTCTTTCTTTGCTTCTTTGTAAGATGTCTTTTTCTTTGGCTGCTTTTAAGAATTTTTAAGAATCTCTTATTGTAATTGTGACATATATTGGTATAGCATCTTTTGTGCTTGTTCAATTTGGGATTCATTGAGCTTCTTGGATCTGTAGGTTTACAGATATCATCAAATTTGGGGATTTTTCAGTCATTAATTTTGTATCTCTTGTCTCATCTTTTCTTTCTGGGACTCCCGTTACATATGTTAGAACCCTGTGTTCCCATGGGTCACTGAGGCCCTGTTCATCATTTTTGAGCTTTACTTTTCCTCTGTGTTTTAGTTCAGATAGTTTCTACTACGTGTTTAAATTCTATGGTTGATCTTTTCTTCTGGAGGATCCAATCAACTGTTACCTTCATCTAGTTAGTGCTTTATTCCTGATACTGTGTTTCTTAGTTTAGAAGTTCCATTTTATTTTTTTCTCTATTTTTTAATTTATCACTTCATCGTGTCCATATTTTAAATGAAATCTCTCTACATATTTACAGAGCTGTTTTAAAATCTTTGTCTGGCAATTCCATTATTTCTATTATTCTTGGGTCTGATTCTATTGACTAATTTGTCTCCTGGTTATGGGTCACATTTTCCTGCTACTCAGACTGTCTAGTACTTTTTAATTAGATGAAAGACATTATGAACATTATGTTGCTGAATATCTGGATTTTGCTGTCTTCTTCTAAAGAGTGTTGAGGGTTATTTTGGCAAGCCGTAAACATTTCTTGCAAATGAGAAGTTTTTTAAAGCCTTATTTTTATGCTCTGTTAAGTCTAAGTAGCCTTTACTCTAGAGCAAGTTTGGTCCTCCGACTGAGACATAATCCTTTTGGGTGTCTCTAATGAACGCATGAGGTGTTTAGTGCAGTCTCCCAATGTAGTTGGAACTTAAACATCTCCCAGCCCTATGTGAGATCTGGGAAAGGTTTAGCTCACAGTTATCTAGTCACTTCCATTGCCCAACTTTGTGAAGCTTCACCATTAGCATGAACATCTTACCATTCAGCAACAATTCAAGAAGAATTCTATACATGTCTGGAACTATTTTTTATACATAATTCTCTCCTCCTGGTGCTCTGTACCACAAATGTCAGTACCCTTGTTCTCCACACATTCCAATATTTATTCAGACTTCAACTCAGAAGTCCTACTGGGCTTTGATTATGTTTCATCTCTCTGTGGCATTGCCCAGAAAGTACCTTCAGGCTAATACTGGAATGAGCTTAGGAATTATCTTGTTTGTTATCCTTCTCTCAGAAGTCACAGTCCTATAAAATCAATTGTCCAACAACCAAGAATCATTATTTTAAATTTTGTTCAATTTTCTGTGTTTCTTTATCATGGAAGAGCAAGGATAGAGCTAGTAAGAACATGAAAGGGAAGTCCACCACATCCTTCCCTTTTGTAGATGAAACAACAGAGACTCAGGGTGGGGTTGCAGTACATTCAAGGTCACACAGCTACTGGTAGCAGCATCAAGCTCAGAAGCTGTTTCCGAAGTCCAACGTCTTTCTCACTCCAGCATGTTGCCTCTTACAGAATGATTGGTAGAGTGTAGTGTATTAGTTTCCTAGGACTGTTGTCACAAATTATTACAAACTAGGAAAGTTAACACAACAGAAATTTATTCTCCCTGGCTGGGTGCAGTGGATTCTGTAATCCCAGCACTTTGGGAGGCCAAGGTGGATGGATCACTTGCAATCATAAGTTTGAGGCCAGCCTGGTCAACAGTATAAAACTCTGTCTCTACTAAAAATATAAAAATCAGTCAGACATGGTGGCACTTGCCTATAATCCCAGCTACTTGGGAGGCTGAGGCAGGAGAAGAATCACTTGAACCCAGGAGGTGGAAGTTGCAGTGAGCTAAGATCATACCACTGCACTCCAGCTTGGTTGACAGAGTGAGACTACATCAAAAAAGAAAAGAAAAGAAAAAAGGAAAGGAAAGGAAAAATGAAAAGGGAGGAAGGAAGGAAGGAAGGAAGGAAGGAAGGAATTTATTCTCTCCAAGTTCTGGAGACCAGAAATCCAAAACCAAAGCGTTGGTAGGGCTGGTTCCTTCTGAAGGTTCTGAAGGAGATCCATTCTATAACTCTCTCATAGCTTTTGGTGATTGTTTGAAATCCTCAATGTTAGTTGACTCGCAGCACAGACAAATCTCTCCAATTTCTGCCTTCTTTTCACATAGCCTTATCCTATCCTCTGTTTATTTATGTCTTCTCCTCTTCTTATAAGGACCCTTGTCATTGGATTTAGGGTTCACCCAGTAAACTCAGGATGATTTTATCCAGAAATCCTTCACTGAATTACATCTGCAGATACCTTTTTTCCAAATAGGGGTACATTCACAGGTACTTGGGGTTAGGACATGGACATACTCTTTTTGGGAGGGGGCACAAATCAACTTTCAAAAGGTAGAAAAGGGGAAGTGTAAATAACACAGTTACAATTTGGAAATATTTGCCTCATATAAAAGCAGACATGGAGGTTGGCCCCAGATGAATCTATTTTGGAGAATTTGAAAGGGTTTCCATGTAGAGCTCTAGGACTATGAAGGAAAAATGCAAAATCAGGTTGATAATGTTGTATTTCACCTGGGCACAATCATGTTACTGACTCATGCCTCACTACATTCACTAAGTGCATCACGCATTTAATACCACTGTTAATTTGGCCAGATAACCCAAGATGTAACAAGGAATTATTGCTTTCATTTAATCTAAACTTTTATGTCTCTAATAACCATATCAGTCATGACTAGAGGCTTGAATCCTGAAAACAGAAACATGTAGGAGAGATAAATTACTGACAAGCCCTTACCTATAACAGGAGGAATGTCATCACTATAATAATTGTGTTTGCCAAGATGACCCAATGCCAGTTTCAGAGTCTTTATGAGATCAAAAGGAAAGGACATCTAATTGCTGTCTTAGCTATCATTTTTCACTAACCACTGAACAGTGCTTTTTTTTTTTTAATGAAGCCTTTTTAAAAAATTTTTCCAACTTTCTTAGCAGGTTCAGACACTGCATTGTGAGACAAAGATAAAAGCAACAGGGAGAATCATCTCATAAGAAACATTAGCAATAAAGCACTGTGACAGGACAGCAAAGGCACTTTGTTAAAAAATTATTTCAACCTGAATAATTTGGCAGTGTTAATTCATCAAGAAAAAAAATATCTAGAACAGATACTACCCTGAGATCCTTAAGCAGTTCTCTGAAACTTTGTTTAATACAAACATTTCAACTACAATGCAACTGGGAATACATCTTTCAACCCACATTTTGTCTGGGTTATAAGTCCTATTGGTACTGAGCAGAGGCAGTCAGTTTGATTTTCCTTATGATCTGAACCAAACACAAACATTAAGTGGAGTCAAATAACACACCCCACTGGCAACCTTCAAATATCTAAAGCTGATTTAAAACAGACTGGGAAATTGAGCTCAGGGCAAAAATAAAGAAGCTCATTTTTAATGAAAAAGGAAGCCTACCAATATCAATCTCCACTGTGCCACAGATGCCCCATTGTGCCCCAAATTGGACTGAAATGCAGAAGCCAACAAGCACAAGCACAACTGCCCCTCCATCCTACCTCCCCCCAAAAAATCACAATTTGGCAGAAGGGAAAGATTTAGAGGAAAGTTAACTTAATGCACCTAAAATTCAAAACACCATTAGAAAAGGGTATTCTGGGTATGACAATTTAAGGTAGGTAAAGAAAGTTACAAATATGCCCAAAGTGATTGGAAAGTGAGCCTACTACCAGGAGAATTACAGAATAGTTGTGATGGAAGAGAATTAGAGAATAATTTTTACCTTAAAGTATAGATCCTGAGTTCAGAAAGAAGCAGCCACTTGCCGAAGGTCATAGTGTCTAAAACTAAAATGGGATTAGAACCCACACCCTTTTGAGTCTTGTGCTCTCTCTCCTCTGCCGATTGTTCTCAAGACTATGTGGGGATGTTAAGAGTTTCTCAAAGTTCACAGCTGAGCCTCCTTTCCTTCTCTCTCCTCCCTACTCCTTGATCTCATTCTTTTCCCAAGCTTTTATTCTTATTAACAGACTTAGTCATCCAAATATATTTCTCCTGTTCTGACATCTCTGAACCCTAGACTTAGAATCAACAGTTCTATTTGTGGGTATCCCAGGCAGCTCAAACTTAATATGTACAAATGTAAACATCTGGCCCCCATCCTTCCCACTACAGATTTGTTCCTCCCCTCTTGCTCTCCATCTACTAGATGGAACTATCATCTTACCAGTGGCAGCCTTGAATTGGTATCTTTCCTTTACCACTTCCCTACATCTACTCATCAGTAAGACCTCCTATGTGTATCTCAAAAACATCTCTCTATTTTCTCTGACCCCACCTTAGTCCAAGCCACCAACATCTTCCTCCTGGACTGCCTCCTAACCCCTCTCTCTGTTCTAATTTTTCTGCTTCCAGTTCATTTGCCACACAGCAGCCAGAATGATCTTTTAAAGACATTTCATTTACAAGAAAATCTAAAACTCTCACCATTGCCTACAAGATCAGGCATTATTTGGCCCCTTACTTCTCTAATCTCATGTCATGCCACCCTCTTCCTTTACCCTCTACTCTAGGCAGAGTGAACTCTAAATTCCCAAAACACACTGTGCTCTTTCTAGTGCAGGAACTTGGCACATGCTGCTCCCACTGTCAGGAATGTTCTTTTCATTGTGAAAGGCTTGTTCCTTCTACAATTTGGGGTTCATGTTATATGTCACTTACAAAAAGAGGCCTTTCCTGATCATTCATCTCAATGAGGTCTTAGCGTCCTCCTGCCAGCCTCTGTAGCAAAGCCTTATTGTTTCTTTCACTGCGCTTATTACAATTTGTAATCGTTTATTGAGTAGATTATTGGTTATTATGACTCATGAGTCTTACAGCTAAATGACAGCAGGGATCAAGTCTGTCTTCCTCACTGTGTCACTATTGTATCTGGCACCAAGCACATACAAGGCATTTGATAAGTATTCTTTAACATAATGAAAATGAAGTAAATTTATAACACTGTTCTTTCTACCCAAAGAGGACACAAAAGATTAAGGACTTCCATTCTGTGTCAATATATTCAACATGATAGAAGAAATACCACAACTGAGGGTTGCAAAACACTGAAAGTTATCAACTCTTATTCTCTAGAGATCCTTGTTAAACAATGTCCCATCCATCAAGGGTGAATTAAATTTGTCCCTGGCTTGAGGACAAAATAAGATGAGTTCACCCGGCCCCTTATAAACTTATGATTTTATGAAAAATCCATAAGCTCTTATCCTTCCAGCACTCTGATAACGAGGTAATTACCCTTCTAATGAAAAAGGAACCCTTTTTATATCTATCCCCATGAATTATGGACCTCAAAATTGAATTGGAGTCTAATAGACATCAAGCGCAACTACCTGCCAGTTCCTTAAAAAGATGAGAAAAAAAAAAAACAACACAGTGATATCCGGGGAGCCAAGAGGCAGTGTCACAGTGTGTCCTTCCTGCCTTCTCTGACTTGCTATCAACAACAATTCTGCCTTCTGTGCCTCCCTCAGTTTGTGAGCCAACCCGCAACAGCAGAAAAGTCATTAGTGTCCCTTCCCTATCTGTTCCACAGGCTTTGAAATGAAGCTTCCATTCAGATTCCCTTTTAGATGCAACTTTCTCCATTCCTACCATGTTGACCTCAATCAAAGGGCTGAGCTCGGTCTTGACAACACGTTCAGTAGGCCTGCTCCAGAATCCTGACCTATTTTCCTAGTGTCCTAAGACCTGTCAAAGCCCCCGTCACCAGCCTCCTCCACTATTGACTGAGTTCTTATAGCAAAGGTCTAATTAATGGAACCACAACACCAACAATCCAGATGAATTACACCCAGAGCCAACAATCCATACTCCTCTCCCATGCTCTTCCAGTTTGTCGATGCTGCTTAATGACCAGAAGTGACTCAGATTAAGCACTAAACATCTAGCTACCCCATTCCACAGCCAAGACTGTTACTTTCACTCCTGATTCCTAGGTCTGCTTGCCTAACTCTCCTCCTTTCAGATATTTTATAGCTGAATCTGTCCAAGTTATCACTCATGGCTAAATTTACATTTTTACTTAGTCTCTCTATTTTAACCCCTTGTGATCTCTTTTTATGCACTTGCCAGTTTGGAGACATAATCTTGTAAACCTTTACCTTCTGGAGAGTAGCAATGGAAAGTTCATTATTTTCACTTAAGATACAATGTAGAGTGACAAATGCAGCCTTGGAAAGTGGACAACTTCTTTCTTCTGGAGGGTCTTTCCCCAACTTTCCATATCTGGGGCCAAGGACATTTCCTTTTTCTCTCTGCTAACATGGAGTACAGAAAGGTTACATTAGCTAATAAAAGCCCTCTGCTGGCAAAAGATGCTTTTGAAAAGTCAGTCAAAAAGGAAGCTCTGTCGACAGCTTTATTAAAATAAAATGCCACATCTTTTTGAAGTTAAAAGTCTCTGGATTGTAGTTAATAGTCTGGTCAGCTCCAAATACAATGGAAAGTCATATATATACATATATATATATATATGTTCCATGATGTATATGTGCCACATTTTCCTTCTCCAGTCTATCATCGATGGGCATTTGGGTTGGTTCCAGATCTTTGCTACTGTAAGCAGTGCCGCAATGAACATATGTGTGCGTGTATCTTTATAATAGAACAATTTATAATCCTTTGGATATACACCCAGTAATGGGATTGCTGTGTCAAATGGAATTTCTAGGTCATTGAGGAATCCCCACACTGTCTTCCACAATGGTTCAACTAATTTACACTCCCACCAACAGTGTAAAAGTGTTCCTATCTCCCACATTCTCTCCAGCATCTGTTGTCTCCAGATTTTTTAATGACTGCCATTCTAACTGGCATGAGATGGTATCTCAATGCAGCTTTGATTTGCATTTCTCTAATGACCAGTGATGATGAGCATTTTTTCATATGTTTGTTGGTCTTATATATGTCTTCTTTTGAAAAGCCTCTATTCATATCCTTCACCCACTGTTGAATGGGTTTGTTTGTTTTTTCCATTGTTTTACAATGGAAAGTCTTTTAAAAGCCATGTGTTTCTCAAGCTGGCCTCACCATGCATAACAGCTAGAATATGAAAACAGGTTCCCCCTGCCCGACTATCATTTCCTTTCTGTGTCATGTAGAGGTTCCTATGTGAAGGAAAGATCTCCAGAATAAGATGAAAGACAGCTTTTATAAGAGCATCAAAGATAGAAATTATAGAAATCATGATACTGAAATAATTTCTTCCAAGGTAAAACAATTAGGTACATCTTTGCTCATCAGATAGGAAAGAACGCTAAAATTTGAATGTTGGTCAGAATTCAAAGAAATGTTATTCCTACATAATGTTGCTAGAAATGTAGTACATTTTTGATAGTCTTTATTACAGTGTGAAATGCAGCTGCCCTTAAATTCACTGATTCCTCTTCAAGGTACGCTACGTACTTGCAAATATGTAGAAAGCAGCCTCTAGTCAATGCTCCTTACAGCATTCTTCATTATAGTAAAAATATTGAGACTCATCAAAATGTCCATCATCAGGGGAATGATCTATGCACATATATGCAGCAATTTAAAGTAAAGAGGAAGACTTACATGTACAATGACCTAGGAAGATATCTACATAATACAAACAGCATAATCCCACATGTATAAAAAAGAGAAACCAAGGCCAGACATGGTGGCTCATGCCTGTAATTCCAACACTTTGGGAGGCCAAGGTGAGCAGATCACCTGAGGAGTTTGAGATCAGCCTGGCCAACATAGTGAAACCCTGTCTCTACTAAAAAAATACAAAAATTAGCTGGGTGTGGTGGCAGGTGCCTGTAGCCCCAGCTACTCAAGAGGTTAAGGCAGAAGAATCGCTTGAACCTGGGGAGGCAGAG